>NC_135494.1:3764463-3794463 GCF_052094955.1 Ictidomys tridecemlineatus | reverse complement strand
ACCTACCTTCTACTTACCAACCTTTCCATTATACGTCCACATTCCCAAGTGAATTAGTCCATTCAAGTGGATCAATCCACTCGGCTGACAGGCATGGAGGAGGAAAGCATCCCCCAACGTGAGGACAAAAATGAGGAAGATGAAGCCCTTTGGGTTCATTATGGCAAGGGAAATGAGTAAAATCCTCTCCGTAAAAGAACATCAATAGATCACGGAGTCCCCTCTCATCTCCCCTTCAAGCCATCGCATGCAAACTCGTCATCACTTCATCCCTTTTCATTGGCAGCAAGACACATCGTGGGCAGCTCTGCAGAGGAGACCCACGATTCAAATCATTTGTATGTTGACTTCTCATTTATTTCCCTTGGAATCTGAGCTGGATTTTGTAACATCTGCTACAGTAAAGCTGATTGGCTCACAGTGGCCCCAGCAAACTTCCAGCTGATTGGCTCACAGCGGCCCCAGCAAACTCCCAGCTGATTGGCTCACAGCAGCCCCAGCAAACTCCCAGCTGATTGGCTCACAGCAGCCCCAGCAAACTCCCAGCTGATTGGCTCACAGTGGCCCCAGCAAACTTCCAGCTGATTGGCTCACAGCGCCCCAGCAAACTTCCAGCTGATTGGCTCACAGCGGCCCCAGCAAACTCCCAGCTGATTGGCTCACAGTGGCCCCAGCAACATCTAGCTGATTGGCTCCTCTGCGGTGATGCTCATTGGGCTGTTTCCCCGCCCTTTCAGACCAGGGAGCTGCTCATTGGGGGACTTCTTTGGCTCCGCCCATGCGATCCAGCCAATCGGCCTCAAGAGCAGGAGGACTGTGGGAGGTGGAGAGGCTTGTGGGAAGCCGGTGGTGGCAGTTGGGCTCTGAGGGTTTTTCCTGAAGAGCTGTGTGGTGTGGTGTGTGGTTCTAAAAATAAAGTTCGTTTCTGCTTGACAAGTGGCTCCTGAATTGTGCGCAGCCAGACTGCGGGATTCATTAAGTCCCTACAATGTCCTCTTCCCCCTCTGAGGGTGAACAGCAGCTGTGATTAGCGGTTTGAGAATTTGCTCCTGAGCATCATCCAGAAGCACCGGATAGGTTTCTGGTCACTCGGATTTGCTTCACTAGTGGGTCTTCAGCGCTGGTAAAATGAAGCTCCTGAGGTTTGTGGGACTCCGAATGTCACTGATTCCACCCAAACATTAAACGGCCGCGCCACGTTGGCGTCTCCAAACACCCCTGAGCGCCCACGTCATAGGCGGTGCAATCTGCAGGTCACAGAGATGACCAAGGGAGGGACGTTGGCAGAATCCTGCAATGTGAATCACGTGGGGCTCCTTAATCGGACCTGAATCATGGAGCATCCGCGTGAGAGGTGATTAACGCAAGTCTCGGCTGGATTTTCTGCAAACTGGGTTGTGTTTTGCAGAGTTGGAGCTGCCCGTTTGGGTCTGGGGTTTGGCCAAGCTGACGCTGGCCTTTGAGAGCCATGAGATGATTCTCCTGACCAGCAGCCACAGGACCCTGGCACTGCCCACCCCTCCAACCTAAGAAAATAACTAAAAAAACTATTCACCATCCTATGAACATTGAAAAAAAATCACCATCCTGTGCGGATTCATTCATCTGACATTCCATTATGATGTTTAGATGAAATTCACACCATAGCTCACATCTCAGTGCAAAAAGCGGAGTGGACCGGCCCCCATAAAATGATCATGATAGAACCTCATTCTTTTTCCTGGCTGAATAGTACTCCATGGCATTCCATAGGTTCAGAGAAATGGTAGGAAAGGTTATCATTCTTGGAATCACACAGAATAAAGATGACCCAGTATGAAGAGGCGTGGGAGAGCTTCAGCCTAGGAAATTAGGATTTCTTTTCCCCCTTCATATTTTACAGATCGTTTCAACAATGGGATAAAGTTGGACCTCAGCACATGGTCAGTGATGATCAGTAACCGTTGATGTAAGCAACGTTGGGAAATCCTCTCTTAAAATAAAAAAAATGAAATAAAAAGGGCTGGGGAGGTGGCTCAGCAGTGAATTTCTGCCGGGTTCCACCCCTGTCCCTAGCTGCCCCTGGTCAAACAGCCTCCGATCTACATTCTGTTTGCAAGATCTTACTCCTGAGATGGCTTAGCAACGAAGTGACGCAGGATTATAATGTTGATTTTTGCATTTCACGGAGCTTTGGTTTCCATGTTATAATGTGCAACTTTGCACAAGAGATCGGACTCACAAGCAAAAAAAAAAAAATTAGATGGAAGGTAGATCAATATTATTCAAAGTTCCTGAAATATTAAAAATGCATATTCAATAAAATCATTATCAATCTCAAATAAAACGTTCTCAACTTAGCATTTGATTTTGCTGGAACTCAACTGAGAAACAATCTCCTTTTAAGGATGATTTTCACATTCTCCCGCGTGGGCTCTGAGCCCCGTTCAACAGCCGACCTTTGTTTGCAAATTAGCAGGGGAGATTTCACGGCTCGTCAGCTTCCTGACTTTGGTTAAACATGTTTTGACAGCTCATTGTACACGGTCGCACATGTATCTACGCACCACCGGAATGCCAATCACGGGTGGCTTTTTAGAAGTGGTGAATAATTAGCTGCTGGGCTGCAGAACACTAGCACTCACTCCTCCTCAGTGTACCGTGGCAGGATTTTCCAAAATCCGCTCATCTTCCCTCTGCCGTGCCCTTCCCGTACCCAATAACCAACATATTCTCTCTCTCTCTCTCTCTCTCTCTCTCTCTCTCTCTCTCTCTCTCTTATTAGAAATCTTTTCTCAGTTCATGAAGATGAAAGATCTGCTGTCACCTCCCTTAGACACACGTCAGTATCCCTGTTGGAAATACCACTCATTTAACCTGGTTCTAGCTCATTCCGTACATTGCTGTGAATAGAGAACAAGTAGCAACGAAAAAAGACTCTGCTAATCAGCTCATGTAGTCGGATGCCCCAGGAGCTGGATGTGAGGCTGATTTATTTTCTGTATTTTCTATTCACACGAGGATTCTTGCCTCAAGACATGGCAGATGATGCTGTTTTATGACACAGATTCTTTCATTTTGACTCTTTTTTTTTTTTTAAAATCTTCGATTTCAATATTGACTCACAGAAAGGCCCCCAAAGTGTTGAGAAAACGATGCCCTCGCACTTATTCTGATCTCATCTAGCATTTTTCATCCTTTATAGATCCTGATAAAATAAATGGTGTTTTTCTTTAAAAAGAACCTCGGGAAAGAACGAATATTGTCTTATTTTTAAACACATAGGCGAGGCCCAACAGTTTCAAAAAGTGCATTTGTTCATGGTGACTTCAACGGGCAACCGTTGGCACCTCTGAATGCATCTCAACAACGGAACTGTTTTTTTTTTTTATTCAACTGGGAAAAAAATAATTCAGTTCATCATCTCTTTTATTTTTATTATTCAGTTCATGATCTCCAAAGATCTCTACTTCCACCAATGCTGAGCATAAATCCAAGCACAAGGGTTTTCATACGATTTCCATCTCCAGTTTGACCTCTATTGCATTGGTCATGAATGGATAAGGTCAACCTTGAGCACAGCGACAGGAAGACAGATGTATCTCAAAACACTTCCCAAGGTCTTTGGTGCATATAATCACTGCCATCTGCATACCTGCTATTGAAAATCAGATATTCTCCACTTTGACCAAAGGAGTTTACAAGAACATTTAGAGGAGGAAAATTTCTTTTGTCTCACGGTGTCCAAGGCTCAGTCCACGGTTGGCCAACTCCATGGCTCTGGCCCAAGGGGAAGCAGAACAAAATGGTGCTCACCTGTCATCCCAGCCTCTCGGGAGGCTGGGGCAGGAGGATCGCGAGTTCAAAGCCAGCCTCCGCCAAAGCAAGGCCGTCAGCCACTCAGGGAGACCCTGTCTCTAAATAAAACACAAAATAGGGCTGGGGACGGGGCTCAGGGGTCGAGTGGTTCAGGAATTTCCTACTGATTCGGTCCATGCTTAGAGTTTTTAATGCCGTAAAACTGCTCCGTGTTAAACGTTGCAATGGGAAACATCCCGGGGGGTTTTGGTACCAAGAAACCCTACAACCACATTGGACTCAAAAATCACATTTCTGCAAAATGTGCTTCCGTGGAGGTGCTCTGCAGAGCCCCGGGGGTTTATTTTTATCCTCCATAGAGACGGTGACCAGCTCATCACGGAGAACCTGCAAGTTGATGGGTCAGGACACATAAAAAATATATATATTTTACGTGACTATGGGAATCTGCAAATGGGATGCGTCATGCAAGATGATAGGAACCCGATGAATACCCACAGAAAGGTCCACTCCCGAACGTCCCCTTCACCTTCGGAACCCAGAGGTCCAACACATCACCTCATTTCCTTCTTGACCAGAGAGGTCTAGACCTCCCGGGGGGCAGCACAGTCAGGCAGTGACCCGTGTGAGACCTTCCCCCTCTCTCTTTTGCATTTGGGTGAGGTGCCACCCAATGGCGTGCCCGGCGGTCAGTTCTGCCACTTCGTCGCCTACATCTTTCCTAAATCATCACCCCAGCCTCGGGGATAATTCTGCATGTTTCTAAAATTTTTTTTTTTTTAAAATGGCTTAAAATGCTCAAAGAAATTTAACAAAGCGCATGAGCAACATGGGTGCCGTCTGTGTACCCTTTGGTGGAGAATGAGAGGGAACCTGTTGCTGCAAACTCGTGACTGGGGAGGCTGAGGCAGGAGGATGGCACGTGGGAGGCCGGCCTCACTTTGCCATGTGGCGAGACCCCGTCTCAAAATGTGAACAAATAAGTTAAAATGAATAAATAAATGAACACATAAATAGGTTCTAGTTCAACAGAAAGCAGCCATATGCTCAATGGGCGGTACTCAAAATAGGTTTTTTTTTTTTTTTTTTAATGTGATGGTCAGGCCGTCGGACACACAGTCCTGCGAGCTCCATTTTCCAATCGATGATGGCACAGATTTCTGTGATATTTTCATGCGGGATAATTGGCCAGCTGTCACCGTGCACTTTAATTGTTTCTCTTTTCTTTTTCCTTTTTTTTTTTTTTTTCTGGGATACACATATCCAACGTCCTGTGGGTCAGCTCTTTGGACGTATCCTGTTAATTACTGTCAATCACGGCGTCTTAGGGCCGCTGCAGAGTATCACAAGCTGTTGTTCTTACCAACCACGTGATTTCTCTTTCCGAAAGTTTATGGCAGCACAGATTTGTTAGCGGATCCTAGGAACAAGGTTGTAAAGGTCATTAGTCACCAAGACGCTAAGTCTTACCCGAGGCTCAGGTTGCACAGCGGTGTGAACGCTGATCATTTTTTTTTTTAATTTTATAGTTTTTTTTTGGTGCTGGACATTGAACCCAGGGTCACTCCCCCACTGAGCCCGGTCCCCAGCCCTATTTTGCATTATATTTAGAGACAGGGTCTCCCTGAGTAGCTCCGTGCTCAGTTTCTTCTAGTTAAAGGCATCGACCGATAATTGTCGGGTACTTTAAACAGCGTCATCGAAACCAATCTTTCCACAGGAGATGGGTTTCCAAAGGCAAAAGGCGTGATTCGTTTGTGGACAGTCCAGGGACTTTAAGATGCAGATTATAAAAACACTCACGAAATGAGTTGGACGGAAAAAGCAATCCGTGAACATGTGGCAATTGGAAAGAGAGGGAGAGAGAGAATAGAATGTTCTAGATTCTTTGTGTGCAGAACGAACAGGAAGACGGTAGAGTTTTTTCATACAATTGTCCCAGAAAGGTGCATCAAATTAAGCTGGAAAACAATGATAACTTTTACCGTTATTATCCCAGTTAGCTCAGCCCCTCCCCCTGGGTGGTTGCAAAGTTAACTTGGTGCAGAGAGCTACAGGCCACGTTGCATGACCCTGGAATTTTCCACTTGGTACCTGGTCATTGGCGACGTGACCCGACACCAACTGTGCAAATTCATTTAAAATGTCACTTTTTCTTCTTTGGGTCCCAGGAATTGAATACAGTGACAATCAGTGAGCAACATCCCCAGCCTTTTATAAACGTATATTTTTAAATTTTTTTTTTATTTTTTATTTTGAGACAAGGTCTTGCAAAGTCGCAGAGACTCACACTAAGTTGCTGAGGCTGGCCTCCAACTTGCAATCCTCCTCCCTCAGCCTCCCAGCTCACGGGGACTACAAGCATGGGCCCAAGCTAAGTTTTTTTTTTGAAATGTGCATGTGACATATTCAAGCTGACTTTGCAGCTACACATGAGAACGGAACTCATTTGGGCATTTGCGTAAGTCATCCACATGTCCATGTATGCAGTGCCCGTGTGTGTGTGTGTGTGTGTGTGTGTGTGTGTGTGTGTGACTGTATTTGAGTATCATGCATGTACTTACAAGTATAATGGAGAAATACCAGTCCCTGCAATAAGAATATCTGGTTCACTATTTCAGCTACTCCACCTGTTGGCCCGACTCCATGGCTATGGCCCAAGGGGAGCAGAACAAGATGGCGGCAGGGCCTGGAGGAGGAGAGCAGCTCAGGACAGGGCACCAGGGAGCAGAGAGAGCTCTGCCCACCAGGGACAGGACAGAGACCCCAAAGGCACAGCCCAGGGACCCCCTCCTCCAGCCACCCCCCACCTGCTGCAGTGCCTGTTGAGCTCATCCTAAGTGAGGAACTGTTTATGCATCAGAGAGAGAGAGAGAGAGAGAGAGAGAGAGAGAGAGAGAGAGAGAAATGCAAAATGCAAATCTTCCAAGTGAAACTTGTTGGATTCAGACAATTTATCGAAACTGTTGAATGCAAAGCACGTGCAGATAGTTTCTCTCCAACCCAAACCAGCGACAAAACTCACTGCGTTTTCTTTTGAGCTGTGTATGGGGCCGTTTTGTGCAGCATTCATATTAATGGATTTTTGCATGACCTTTCTGTCCGTCCCTGTGAAGTCTCCCCGCGAATGTTTATTTTCTGTGTTCCAAAGCTGTGTCATGCAAACATCCACAGGGGCATCAAAAATGTGTACTAATGAGAAATATCTGTCGGTTTGACTTTGCAGGTAAAGCCCCCGACTTGGAAGGACGTTGCTTTAAAAGCAAAGGTCGAAGCCCTGGTGCAGATCACCGGAGGACCAGCCCTGCCTGCTCGGTGATTGACACCTGTGGGTCCCTGTTTGCTCCCGGGGACGTGGCACGCGGAATAGATAAACCACAGAGAGAAGCGAAACCCACTTCCTCGTGGCTATTTATTCACACGGGGACGCCGGTTATTTCTCTTTTTTTTTCCTTTTAAATTGATTTCTGCAGGTCTAGAGGGTGTCGTGCAGAAATTCACAAGACAGAGTCACAAAAGAAAAGAAATCGCCCAGTGAATTCGTCGGACTGCGTGCTTGGAGAGTGGCCGGGAAGAAGCAGAAATGCTGAAAAGGTGTTATTTTTTAAATATTTCTGGGACTTCCTCGGTGTCAAATGCAAAAGGTCTTGCATCCATATTGGTATTTCCCTTTAAAAAACGGCCCCCAGATCCCCTCCATAGGCCACACCCCCAATGACCTAAATTCCTCCCGCTAAGCCCCGCCCCTCGAATGCCCATCATGGCTCTCTGGCGCCACCTGATGGAAACCGGGTGTTAGTGGTCTTTGTGGGTCCGTTCTGTTCCCTCCATTCGCAGCCAGCGGTGTGTTATTATTTTATTTTATTTCACTTTATTTTATTTTATTTTATTTTACTTTATTTTATTTCACTTTATTTTATTTTATTTTACTTTATTTTATTTTTTTTTTATTCCTGGACAATTTGAGCAGAGGCACCGATGCCGAGGCTGAGGTTTCTCCCACACCCAGCTCCTCACCCAGCTATTTTTGGGGTGTTTTATGCCGCCTTCAGTACTAATGGGTTTTGATAAGCAGAATGAGCCTCTTTGAATAAACTGACGCTTCATTAGTAAAAGACAAATGACTCTCCTTCTGCAGCCGCGCCAAACGGCACCTGCGAACCTCCGCAGGCATCCGTCTTAGGAATCTCACGCAGCTCTCAAAAAGAAGTGGCCTCCGAAAATATCCCCGTGTGTGTGTGTGTATGTGTGTGGGGGCTTTCAATCTTCATTAACAGGGACGGGGCGTCCATTTCTGCTCCTGAACACAGCACGACACGTACTTGCGGCAGGAAAGACCCAACACCGCTTCCAAAGGTCAAAGTCTGTTTGAAAAATGGTCCAACATCGAATTCAGGAGAAAGAGGCTTCAAAACAGTCCGTTTTTTTTTTTTGTATGGCAGGTACCAAGGATTGAACCTCAGAGTCACTCCACCCCTGAGCCCCGTCCCCAGCCCTATTTTGCATTTTATTGAGAGACAGGGTCTCCCTGAGCTGCATACGGCCTCCCTTTGGCGGAGGCTGGCTTTGACCTCGCGGTCCTCCTGCCTCAGCCTCCCAAGCTGCTGGGATGACAGGCGTGGGCCCCCGCCCGCCACTGGAACTTCGTCTTTTTTTTTCAATTTCAGTTTCTTCTGAGGACGCTGCTGTGGTTCCAGAGAGAACCAGGAAACTCGATTTTCTGAGCAGAAGTCGATCCTTTTAAATGTCGGCACACCGTTAATGTAACCCAGATTCAAACAGGGAAGCCTCCACGATCCATTACCCGCAACTTGATTTTTTTTTTGATGTGACTTCGTTTTCCGGTAATGACGTTCATCCACTTTTGACAAGCCAAGTTGCAGCAAGGGGAAAAAAAAAAAAACTTAAAAATCAGGTGCTCAACCTTGGAGGGTCATTATCTTGGTGACGTTGTGCAAGAGGAAAGAGCAGGTGGAGGTGAATCCATTCCACAGTCCGAAAGTGGTCAGTTCAAACCCACAAAGACCATTTGGGCCTCCACATTAATGGCCAAAAGTGAGATGCATAGACCAGGTTGATCTTGCCAAGTCTGATTGCACACTGAATTGAGTGCTGGTCCGTCAATGCCGGGCACGGAGGCTCACACCTCAGGAGGCTGAGGCAGGAGGATCACAAGTTGGAGGCCAGCCTCAGCGACTGAATGAGGCCCTGAGCAGCTCAGCGAGACCCTGTCTTGAGTTAAAAATAGCACCGGCCTCAAACCCAGAGAAACACACTCTGTTTGCAGGTTGCAAAACATTAAGGCCACAAAGCGAATAAACCCCAATGCATGCAGGCGGCAGGTTAGACTTTCATTTTTACACACCGACCCGGTTTCTGACGTGGCAAGAGAGGCTGGTTTTGGAGAATCTGGGGCACCGACCACAGAAATGGTGAATGAGTCACTTTTCCAGGAACCGAGACCCGAACCAAAGATAGCATCAGCCCACAAGAGCCAACGCTTTGTCTTCTGAATTTTTTTTTTCTTCTTTCTTCCTGGGCACGAATCAGCCAAGAACAAGGATCCATAGTAAATGTCTCTGGGAATTTTTTTTTTTTTTTATAAAATGCACATTTTATTTTCAGAGAATCGCAGAGACATTTGCAGGTATAGGAAATAACTGAGATCTATTCTGCAACCAATATAAGGGACCCCGAAACTGTGTCCCTGTCAACAGTTGGCATTGTCAATTTTTTAAATTTTTTTTTTTAGCAATTGTCACAGAAGTATATTGATATCGGACTGGACTCCTAAATAGCATTTTTAACTTTTTTTAGCACCAGGGATTGAACATAGGGGCTCTCGACCCCCGAGCCCCGTCCCCAGCCCTGTTTTGCATTTTACTGAGAGACAGGGTCTCCCTGAGCTGCATACGGCCTCCCTTTGGCAGAGGCTGGCTTTGACCTCGTGATCCTCCTGCCTCAGCCTCCCGAGCCGCTGGGATCAGAGGTGTGCACAAAGGTGACCTGCCAATTGCTGTCTTGTCTCCCGGTGAGTGTGCAATTCACTTGAGCATCTTTCTAAATAAGGTCAATGGGTTTTTACATCATTTTTTTTAGATATTTAAAGAGGTCTCAAATTCTCCCTCGAAGCAAGACCTGCTCCGAGCTTCCTCTAACACTCTCACCAACATCGATATAATAGTTTGCAAGGAAAAATATACATTCACGTGTGCAAAGTCACCTGCTCCATGTAAAAACATGGGTATTTCTCAAAAAAAAAAACAAAACACCTTTTTCATTGGGTTGATGAGACGTGCTTGTGTTTTGCCGGCTTTAAACGGTAATTTGGGGCAAACATGTATTTACTGATCATTCCTTGTATTTTAGGTTAAATGCAATCACCTCTATTCTCTTTTGTTGTGCATCTGTTTCAAATTACACAGCCCCAAAGGCTTGTAGGTCCCGTCTTTAAAACGCAACTTATTCAATTGCACCAGCCCCACCCGGACATGGCCCTGGCCTTACAGATCGTTCCACGATCGCGACATTCAATTTCCCTTCTGTCGTGATTTTTTTTTTTCTTTCAGTGCAGAATTGCACTACGATGGAGCTACATCCCCAGCCCTTTTTTTTTTTTAATTTTATTTTACTTTATTTTTTAAAAAAATTTTGAGCTTTCGTTTCCTTAAATTGCCGAGGCCGGCCTCCAACTTGAGATCCTCCCCCCTCAGCCTCCCGAATCCAGTGGGAATATCGATCGGCCCCACCGCCTGCAGCTCAAGGAATCTCAAAAGTCAGAATTTTGCCGGACGGAGGGATGCACGGTGGTTTTGCAAAAAAAAAAAAAAAAAAAAAAACACTAATATTTACCTCTTTTACATGCAAATTACTAAAACTGTAACGAGTCCAAATTTATGCTCCGAGGAAATGCACTGAACGCCTTGGATTTAACCCTGAGCTGTGCAGAGCATTGATCAGGTCCGGCAACCCGAAGCCCCCGAATCAGCGACACTGTTGGTACAGTTGTACTCTTGTTCTGCAAAAGAATGCAGACGTTTCATTATATTTCCTGGGCAGGATGACGTCGCCTTGGCCTTCCAAGTATGCTGATTTAATTATATTTAAATTTTCCTCTTGTAAAGGGGAAAGAGGGAAGGAGGTTGATTAGCCAAGATAGAGTTAGATGGGATGAAGAAGTTCTGCGGTACTGTTGCACAGGTTGGTAACTATATAAAACAATTATATGGCAGACACTTCAAAAAAACTCTACAAAATATTTAGAACGTTTTCAACATAAGGAAATGATCAATATCTAAGGAGACAGGTACGATTGCTTATCTCCCACGGTGGCTTTGCACACACCCTGGATTCCTGGCTCAGCTGCACACGGCTGGCTTCCGGATGCCAAGGCAAAGAGCAATTTTGTGTCTTGGATCCCAGATGTTGGGCCCTTCCTTCGAACAAAAACGGGCGACCCATTATCCATCGTTGTGCCTGCAGACGGTGTCACAGCAAACACCGATAGCCTGGGTGGTTGCAATAATAGAGATCTATCGCCCCCCAGGTGTGGAGGCTGCAAGCTCGAGGTCCAGGCATGGGCAGGGCTGGCTTCTCCCTGCCCGTAGGCCAAACACCAGAGGAAGCACCAGCGATTCCACCCGTTTGGATTCTCCCACCACCCCCGGTGCTCAATAAACAAAGAGCGACTTGTAAAAAAAAAAGCACCTCATTATCGAATTGCACACACACACAAAAACTTTGATTTTGAGCATTCCCCGAATTAGAAACTCATTATTATTATGAGGAGGACGGCACGGCACAGTATTTCCAACTTCCACGCATTGTTCAGTGGAAGAACGACTCCTGTCTTCCCAGCATCTCAGGAGGCTGAGGTGGGAGGATTGCAACTTGGAGGCCAGCCTCAGCCAATGTGAGGCCCTAAGCAACTCAGGGAGACCCTGTCTCTAAATAAAATGCAAAATAGGGCTGGGGACGGGGCTCAGGGGTCCCTCAGTGTCCCTCAGTTCAATCCCTGGTACCAAAAATAAAATTATAAAATAGACTGCATTTGAAACACAAATCATTTTGGAAGCTTTGCTTAGTAATCCTCCTGAATCTATCAGCACACAATGGACTCCGGCTGTCTGCACTTTTCCTACCCAACTTTTTAAAGCCAATGAATCAGAGAATTAGAAGCAAAGAGGTCAATTACTGAAGCTCCGTGACCTGTCTTCTTCTTCTTCTTTTTCTTCTTAGAAAAGAGAAGGGGCAGGGCAATGAGAGACGGGCCAGGAGCCATCTGTCACCCGTCTGCTGGGATCCGTCATCGGATGACGCTGCGATCCATGCCTGGGCTGGGGCTGTTTCCTGTTTGGCTTTTACAGGATTGCATAGTATTCATTTGAATCGTGAACTGACCAGCAACTGTACTGGCCACGCACTGTCATTTACACCCGTGTCAGTGGCAACTTTGTGAACTCCTGGGTTTGGCCTTGCAACTCTGTAGCACCCAGGCGTGTTCTTTGCGGAGGGCTCGGAGGCTGGGGACCTTTTACGCCCTGACACTGTGTCAAGTTTCACGAATGTGCACAGAAATTTGGAAATCCCTGCGCAACTCTTTGCACGTGGAACTGCAATGGGCTCCTGTTGTGCGGCTTCCTTAACGCCTTAGGACGACCCGGGGCCCTCTGTCACTTCGTATCCAGTGTGCCATTAAAATGCACGGCCCCATTTTCCACTCCCCACCCCCAAATTGCAAGGTTTATTATTTTTTTTTTCCTTTTTAACTAGAAAACGAAAAGCGCATACGTTTTTCATTTGCAGAGTTTGAGTTATTTTAAGCTTTTAGGTCACAGTTTGATGGAAATGGTTGAAAAGAAACCTAAAATTTGCTAAAAAAAAAAAAAAAAAACAACCCAAGGACTCGTCATCACGAGCAGCGGCCCCACAGCACAGGACGCAGAGGCTCAGCAAACCTCCTCAGCATAGATCTTGGCAGACAAGGCCCCGAGACCCGTGCGGGCTGCACGTCTCTGTCAAGTGCAACCAAGTGGAAAGCCTGACTTTGCGTTTTACTTATGAACTCCTTGAATCTGCTCCTGCACACAAGGGCCCCCAGCTGTGTGCCCCCGGGACCGTAATGACGTGCAATAAAACGAGGGTCTTACCCCGCGACTGCGATGTCAGACCGTAAGGGAGCATCAATACGGAGTCTTGTTCTCACCTACGATAAAACAACAGGCCGTGGGTTATGATTACAGGGATAAAAAAAATAAAATAAAAACACACACGAGAGACGGCGAGAAGCCACACGCCATCATCCCCTGGGCTCGGGAGGCTGAGGCCGGAGGATCGCTAGTTGGAAGCCAGCCTCAGCCAAAGGGAGGCCCTAAGCAGCTCAGGGAGACCCTGTCTCTCAATAAAATGCAAAACAGGGCTGGGGACGGGGCTCAGGGGTCGAGTGCCCCTGAATTCAATCCCCAGTACCCCCCTCCGCAAAAAAAAAAGGGGGTTATAATAGCGATTCTCATTGGCTGTGCTCTTGATTGGCAAGCCATGCTTTGCTGAACTCTGACCCCTATTTGTGCATTGGAACCACAGTGAATAGGTGTGCTCCTTCCTGCTTTGGAAGTTACCTGTTTTAGAAGCTTTGCACGAATAAAAAGAGCAGTTTGGCCAGGCGTAGGGGGTGCACACCTGTGATCCCAGCAGCTAAGGAGGCTGAGGCAGGAGGACTGCAGGTTGAAGGCCAGCCTCCACAATTTAGCAAGACCCTGAGCCACTCAGTGATACTATTTCTCAAAATAAAGAATATAAAGGGCTGTGGATGGGGCTCAGTGTTGGAGCTCTGCTGGGTGCGTTTTCCATGAATCAGCCAAACAGGGTTTACTATAGGGGTTTAGATCCCAGGGGAATCCAGCGTGATTTGAAAAATATAAATAATTGCATTCATGGTTTTTAGAATTTGAATAAATATGTTTATCATTAAACCACAAGTTCTTAGGGGGGGTGTCAACGGACTTTGAGATTTAAATGAGAATTTCCAGAAATTATTATGATTTTAAATAAAAACATGAGCAAACTCAGCAGCACTCGCTAGCAAATAAATTCATATCCTCAGAAAACCCTAAAAATGAGACGTATTCAGGGAACTCTGTCAGGTAGAATTTCAGGTAAAAAAAAGTACAGAAATGTCTTCCGCTTTCTTTTAAAAAAAAAAATCGATGCTTGGGAGGACGCAGCGGATTAGAATCCCAACCCCCCGATGGGAGCAAATTTGCAAATTTGCAATTTTTCCCTAATGAGGACACACGCGTGTTTATTGGGAATTTAATAAGTGCACACTGTTGCTAGGAATTCCGATAAATAGGTAGAATCCTGCTAGTTTTAGGTACATTTATATATTGATTTTTTTTTTTTTTTGGTATTAGGGATTGAACTCGGGGGACCCTCGACCCCTGAGCCCCGTCCCCAGCCCTATTTTGCATTTTATTGAGAGACAGGGTCTCCCTGAGTTGCTCAGGGCCTCCCTTTGGTGGAGGCTGGCTTTCACCTCGCGATCCTCCTGCCTCAGCCTCCCGACCTCCTGGGGAACTAGTCTAGTTAATTGGATGCAGGACGCGTACGTGCACCAGGGCCTGGGATCCAAGTCATTTGGCTTTGGGGACCATGCATCAGACCCCAGACTGACAAGCCTCTCTGGTGCCTTTGGAAGTTTCAGCAACGATTATGCACTTGCTTGGGACCGGAAGAGATTGGGACATTGGAGCTGGGATTGGAACAGAAAGCAGATTCATGTTAAGGAGCATTTAAATTAGGAGCCATCAGCGATTCACAATCCTGCTCATCACTTTGGGGCACAATTTGGAATCCCGTTTGGGGACACCTGGAGGGAGTCCATATGCAAATGAGCGCACCATTTGCAATGCAAATTGAGAAATGAGCTGCTGCTGGGTGGAATTTGCATACCTACCCAGGGATCGCTGGAAATGGGACTGATAATGACACCTGTCCTTTGCCGAGATATTTCCCTGTGAGAATTGGAATATTATACACCCAGGATGTCGGTTTGGACAAAAGGCGATCGTTAACAAGATCTGCAATTTGGAAGCAGGACGGTACTTTTAATTGCATGGATATGATTTCCCCAAATCTGGATTTCAGATCTGTTTTGGTTTTAGAATTTGATTTTGAATCACACAAAAGACCCCGGGGTGTGACTTCCTATGAGGAGGGGGACACCTACACCAGTGCCTGTTCCGGGGGATGTTTAACCACATGAGGGACCTGGAGCGTCCCTGTCCCTCTGAAATCGAGGCCCTCACAGCAGCCGGGTGCAATCAGGGCTCATCGACGGCGGGAACCCGTGCACATGGCCGCAAGCTGTTATTTGGCATCGAGACTCGGAACGGATCCAGGGCTTGAGAGCAACAGAACCTTCATTTCCAAATTGGCACTGGATCTGGCCTTGCAGCTCCTAAGATCAAAAGGGTTTTTTGCAATTGAAGAAAGTAAGTGATGGTGGTTGTTGCTCCCAATGAATCACGGGAGGACGAAATAGTGGATTAAGAAAATAAAATCAGGGCAGGGGGGTTAGCTCAGAGGGTGGGGAGATTGCCTCCTGATATCTTTATAAAGGAAAGTGCCCCTGGCTATGATCTGTCACAAACGGCACTCATTTTGTAGGCAAAGAGGTTTGGTGCATTGAACAAGGGCAGCTCTTTGCATGTGGAGGATTCTGCATTCTCGTAGGCAAAGAGGTTTGGTGCATTGAACAAGGGCAGCTCTTTGCATGTGGAGGATTCTGCATTCTCGTAGGCAAAGAGGTTTGTGCATTGAACAAGGACAGCTCTTTGCATGTGGGGGATTCTGCATTCTCGTAGGCAAAGAGGTTTGGTGCATTGAACAAGGACAGCTCTTTGCATGTGGGGGATTCTGCATTGTCGTAGGCAAAGAGGTTTGGTGCATTGAACAAGGACAGCTCTTTGCATGTGGAGGATTCTGCATTCTCGTAGGCAAAGAGGTTTGGTGCATTGAACAAGGACAGCTCTTTGCATGTGGAGGATTCTGCATTGTCGTAGGCAAAGAGGTTTGGTGCATTGAACAAGGACAGCTCTTTGCATGTGGAGGATTCTGCATTCTCGTAGGCAAAGAGGTTTGGTGCATTGAACAAGGACAGCTCTTTGCATGTGGAGGATTCTGCATTCTCGTAGGCAAAGAGGTTTGGTGCATTGAACAAGGACAGCTCTTTGCATGTGGAGGATTCTGCATTCTCCTCATTAAGGGAAGCGTTTAATATCTGTGTAATTAATTACCTAGAAATAGTCAGGAACGTTACCCATTTTAATCATCATTGGGAAAGCGAGATTTTTCTAAACTTTAATCTATTTACAGCAGGTTTTCCATAAATCATGATATCTTAGGCTGAGATTTATAGCTCAATGGTCGAGTGCTTGCCTAGCATTGCACAAAGTCCCGGGTTCCGATGTCCAGCCTTGCACAATGAGTACATCATCAAATAAGTGAATAATGAAATAGAAAATTAAATGGAATTAGTTGATCCTGTATAAAATGATAGTGGTGAGACTTATATTCTGGTTATATTTTTTCTTTGTGACTTCTGTCCTCCAAAAAGACGCATTTCATTCCAGGAACAACTCGGGCCATCCAGAGTCACCGTGGCCGGCAGGAGGGACGCTCAATGGGATAGTAAAACGCTGCAGGGCGAGAATAACTCATTAAAGTTTGATATTTCCGAATGGAACAGGTAGGGAGCATTTTAGTTTTATGCGCTTATGGAAAGAAACAGATGAGCTTTAGGATTGAAGTTGAAATGTGCTCTCTCCATCTCATCTACCCGAGTTAAGGAAAAGTGAAGTGGAAATCATTTACAATCCCCAAAGATTATGCTTTTCTTTCTGGGGCTGAAACGTGCATATTTAAAAAGACTAGCGCAGAGGAGGAGAGAAGAGCGAACTCATATTTATCGCAGACCCTTTCTAATATTCAACATCATAAAAGAAAACTATCAAAACTGGAATTCGCCCAGGTTGTAAACGAGAGCATAAAAGAGCAGGATTTGGACCCAATCCAATGGGGAAATAAAATCCCCTTCTATTCTCTGGGGATGAACATGGATTCCTGCCCGAGTACAACAAGAAAATCCTGACCACATACATCAGTCTGTTTTCTGTGACTGTAACAAGTGACTGGAGGCTGCCTAAGTTGGAAGGAAAAAAAAAGTTTATTTAGCTCACATTTCTGAAGGCTGAAAATCTACACAGTGTGGTCTATGGCCTGTGAGGACTTCAGAGCAGGTTGATCCCCGGATAGAGCCAATGAGGGAAAAAAAGGGGTCTGATGTCAAAGTAGGAAGCCAAAGAGGAGGAATCCCCAGTAAAGACCTGTCACTCAAACCACATCTTTGCAACATCCTACTATTTCTAAATATTTCCATTCCGGAGATGACGCTGCTAACACTTTTGGGAGACAGAATACATCCAGATCCAATCCATAGCTCCCCCAAATATAAAGGTTCTGGGTGGAACCATTTCCATGGCTCTGGCCCAAGGGGAGCAGAACAAGATGGCGGCAGGGCCTGGAGGAGGAGAGCAGCTCAGGACAGGGCACCAGGGAGCAGAGAGAGCTCTGCCCACCAGGGACAGGACAGAGACCCCAAAGGCACAGCCCAGGGACCCCTCCTCTAGCCACACCCCACCTGCTGCAGTCTCCACCCAGTGAGTCCATTCAAGTGGATTAATCTACTGAGTAGGTCACACCTCTCACAACCCACTCATTTTCCCTCTGAAGGTTCTTGTAGTGTCTCACACATGAGCTTTTAGAAGAAGAGAAGTTTACTTGGGGCTCCTGGTGTCCGAGGTCCAGTCCCTGATGGCCGACTCCATGGCTCTGGCCCAAGGGGAGCAGAACAAGATGGCGGCAGGGCCTGGAGGAGGAGAGCAGCTCAGGACAGGGCACCAGGGAGCAGAGAGAGCTCTGCCCACCAGGGACAGAACAGAGACCCCCAAGGCACAGCCCAGAGACCCCTCCTCTAGCCACACCCCACCTGCTGCAGTCACCACCCAGTGAGTCCATCCAAGTGGATTAATCCACTATTAGGTTACACCAGGGAGCAGAGAGAGCTCTGCTCACCAGGGACAGGACAGAGACCCCAAAGGCACAGCCCAGGGACCCCCTCCTCCAGCCACACCCCACCTGCTGCAGTCACCACCCAGTGAGTCCATCCAAGTGGATTAATCCACTATTAGTCTACACCAGGGAGCAGAGAGAGCTCTGCCCACCAGGGACAGGACAGAGACCCCAAAGGCACAGCCCAGGGACCCCCTCCTCTAGCCACACCCCACCTGCTGCAGTCACCACCCAGTGAGTCCATCCAAGTGGATTAATCCACTATTAGTCTACACCAGGGAGCAGAGAGAGCTCTGCCCACCAGGGACAGGTCAGAGACCCCAAAGGCACAGCTCAGGGACCCCTCCTCCAGCCACACCCCACCTGCTGCAGCCACCACCCAGTTAATTCACATAAGTGGATTAATCCAGTATTGGTCTACACCTCTCATAGTGTAATGATTTCACCTCTGAACCTTCTTGCATCGTCTCCCATATGACCTTTGTAGGAGACCTTAATTAAAATCACACTATGTGATTATTTTCAAGTGTGCAATGAGTTTACATTATTTAATTTTATCTGCAAACACACACACACACACACGTGCACAATTTTGCGTATTATACGCCCTAGGTAAATGTCTCCCTCTCTAGATCGTTCTACTCTTCTACATTATCTAATATTATTTATTTATCAACTGCAGAAAAAAAAAGATGAAATATACCCCGACATTCACCGCGAAGCCCCTTTGAGCGACACCTGTTAGCGGGCCTTGCACACCCTGTTTGGGTCGATGAGATTTACAATTTCTTCTTTTTGTCTTTGTGGAGGGTGCATAGATAAAAAAAAAACAAATAAAAATAAGGAATATTCATGAGGAGCAATTGATCCCGAGCAAAATTGAATTTTCTCGAGCTTCTCTTAACCTTTGACTCTGAGCAAATTTTCTGAACCTTCTATTAACTCACTTAGTATCCGGTTTATATTCAGAGATTTGCATGATTTTTCTCATGTCCACTCTCAACCGTGTCCCCGAAGACTGGTTTTCCAACTAAATCTCCCAGGGACCAAGGTCACACACACACACACCGACCTGCTTTTTTATGTTCTCTTGAGAAATACTCGTTTCCTCTCTCTCATGATCGTAACTTGGCCGATGGCTTTGAACTCTGCAGACGGATCCTGAAGAGTTGCCCAGGGAGCACAGGCGACGTGCCCGGGGCCCCCAAGGGCAGCGCTGGACCCGTGTATTTTTCTTTGAGGATAAAAAAGAAGGTCAGGAGCCGGCCCTTCCTCAGACAGAGCTCCTGAATCCCCATCGGTGCCGAGATCCATTTGCCTTTTATTTCCTGCTGAGAACGCATTCAGAGGACCGTCTCTACGTTAATGAATAAATGTTGATTTTGGTGAAGTTCTTGAATGAATTTTATTTCTCTGTCTCTCTCTTTTTTTTTAGATATTTGCATATGCATGTGTGCATGCATGTGAGTGTGCATCTGTGCATGCATGTGAGTGTGCATGTGTGTGTGCATGTGTGCGTGCATATGAGCGTGCATTGAGTGTGCATGTGTGCATGCATGTGAGTGTGCATGTGTGCATGCATGTGTGCATGCATGTGAGTGTGCATGTGAGCGTGCATGTGAGTGTGCATGTGAGCGTGCATGTGAGCGTGCATGTGAGCGTGCATGTGAGCGTGCATGTGAGCGTGCATGTGTGCATACATGTGAGTATGCATGTGTGCATGCATGTGAGTGTGCATGTGAGTGTACATGTGTGCATGAATGTGAGTGTGCATGTGTGCATGCATGTGAGTGTGCATGTGAGTGTACATGTGTGCATGCATGTGAGTGTGCATGTGTGCATAAATGTGAGCGTGCATGTGAGTGTGCATGTGAGTGTGCATGTGTGCATGCATGTGAGTGTGCATGTGAGTATGCATGTGTGCATGCATGTGAGCGTGCATGTGTGCATGTATGTGAGCGTGCATGTGAGCGTTCATGTGTGCATGTATGTGAGCGTGCATGTGTGCATGTATGTGAGCGTGCATGTGAGCGTTCATGTGTGCATGTATGTGAGCGTGCATGTGAGTGTGCATGTGTGCATGCATGTGAGTGTGCATGTGAGCGTGCATGTGTGCATGCATGTGAGTGTGCATGTGAGTGTGCATGTGTGCATGCATGTGAGTGTGCATGTGAGCGTGCATGTGTGCATGCATGTGAGTGTGCATGTGAGCGTGCATGTGTGCATGCATGTGAGCGTGCATGTGAGCGTGCATGTGAGCGTGCATGTGAGCGTGCATGTGAGTGTACATGTGTGCATACATGTGAGTATGCATGTGTGCATGCATGTGAGTGTGCATGTGAGTGTACATGTGTGCATGAATGTGAGTGTGCATGTGTGCATAAATGTGAGTGTGCATGTGTGCGTGCATGTGAGTGTGCATGTGAGTGTACATGTGTGCATGAATGTGAGTGTGCATGTCTGCATGCATATGAGTGTGCATGTGAGTGTACATGTGTGCATGCATGTGAGTGTGCATGTGAGTGTGCATAAATGTGAGTGTGCATGTGAGTGTGCATGTGTGCATGAATGTGAGTGTGCATGTGAGTGTGCATACATGTGAGTGTGCATGTGAGTGTGCATTTTCAAATCCCAGCTTTGCCTCCTGACTCTGATACAAGTGACAGTCTCCAGAACTTGGATTTTTAGGTTTTTGGAGACCTGTATTTTTTTTTCCAAAAAAGGCTGCACCAGTTTCCCTCCCCATCACCTTG
The DNA here is from genome assembly GCF_052094955.1 of Ictidomys tridecemlineatus. Taxonomy (NCBI): domain Eukaryota; kingdom Metazoa; phylum Chordata; class Mammalia; order Rodentia; family Sciuridae; genus Ictidomys; species Ictidomys tridecemlineatus. The sequence continues at coordinate 3,773,782 of NC_135494.1, read as the reverse complement.
GTTCACACTTATCGGCTTCCGTCTCGCCGTCTTGACCCCTGTGCAGCCGATAGCCGCTCTCCTAACTTGGACGCTGCTCCCCTCCACTATTCCTGTCTCCAGGAAGATCTTGTATTGAAGTCTGATAGCTTTGGATGCATTTGAACACGAATATAAAACTCATGGAAGCCAAGTAGAGTGTGGCGGGAGGACGTGGTACTGCATTCTGGGAGGTGTAGACTCACAGTGGATTAATCCACTTGGATGGACTCACTGGGTGGTGACTCATAGTGGATTAATCCACTTGGATGGACTCACTGGGTGGTGGCTGCAGCAGGTGGGGTGTGGCTGGAGAAGGGGGTCCCTGGGCTGTGACATTGGGGTCTCTGTCCTCTCCCTGGGGAGCAGAGCTCTCTCTGCTCCCTGGTGTAGACTAATAGTGGATTAATCCACTTGGATGGACTCACTGGGGGGTGACTGCAGCAGGTGGGGTGTGGCTGGAGGCGGGGGTCCCTGGGCTGTGCCTTTGGGGTCTGTGTCCTGTCCCTGGTGAGCAGAGCTCTCTCTGCTTCCTGGTGTAACCTAATAGTGGATTAATCCACTTGGATGGACTCACTGGGTGTAGACTAATAGTGGATTAATCCACTTGGATGGACTCACTGGGGGGTGACTGCAGCAGGTGGGGTGTGGCTGGAGGAGGGGGTCCCTGGGCTGTGCCTTTGGGGTCTATGTCCTGTCCCTGGTGAGCAGAGCTCTCTCTGCTCCCTGGTGTAGACTCATAGTGGATTAATCCACTTGGATGGACTCCCTGGGTGTAGACTCATAGTAGATTAATCCACTTGGATGGACTCACTGGGTGGTGACTGCAGCAGGTGGGGTGTGGCTGGAGGAGAGGGTCCCTGGGCTGTGCCTTTGGGGTCTCTGTCCTGTCCCTGGTGGGCAGAGCTCTCTCTGCTCCCTGGTGTAGACTAATAGTGGATTAATCCACTTGGATGGACTCACTGGGTGTAGACTCATAGTGGATTAATCCACTTGGATGGACTCACTGGGTGTAGACTCATAGTGGATTAATCCACTTGGATGGACTCACTGGGTGGTGGCTGCAGCAGGTGGGGTGTGGCTGGAGGAGGGGGTCCCTGGGCTGTGCCTTTGGGGTCTCTGTCCTGTCCCTGGTGGGCAGAGCTCTCTCTGCTCCCTGGTGCCCTGTCCTGAGCTGCTCTCCTCCTCCAGGCCCTGCCGCCATCTTGTTCTGCTCCCCTTGGGCCAGAGCCATGGAGTCGGCCACCAGGGACTGGACCTCTGAAACCGTGAGCCCCAAATAAAGTTTGCTGCTAAACTAAGTTGTTCTTGTCAGATATTTTGGTCCCAGGAATACTGCATTTAAAAAAAAATTTAGGGTTTTGTTCTTATTTCATTTTTTTTTCAGAAATACACAAGAATCCCCCAAAACACAAGAGAAGCTGAGATGACGTTGTGTCTGTCACCTTCGCCGTGCGGATGGCACCCCAGTTTGGGGCATATGTTCCGACTTGTCGCGTGGCACACGTTCCCCATAAACAGTTCTTGAACATTAATGATGTTTCAGTAAAACTGTGAAAAGGGAGTTGCATACATTAGAGAGGGGGGGTAGGGAGACTCTCATGCACGGAAATGTGCACTTCTATCTCCAAGGGGCCGTGGCTTTGGGGGTCCCTGACGGCAGCCCCAGGCTGGGGGGGGGTCCACCAGGAGGGCTCCCTGCTCCTGTGGTTCACCAAAGCACACGAGGTGAAACCGTGGAGAGGAACAGAGACAGGCAGCGAGCTGCACAGCAAAGCAGAATCCAGCTTCCTAGGTCCTGTCCCCGGCCACAGAAATATCGTCCACTGAGGGGCGGGAGGGAACCCATCCAATACCCAGGTGCTTGGGTACCAACTAGAGCAGGTCTTTGCTCTTGCATTTCAGCCTTCCTGATGTCAGACTCGTGATCCGTCTCATCTACACAGAGAGGGGACCTTCAGTTGTGCAAAATATCTACCATTTTGAGAAATGCATTCCCATCCTTTTTTTCCTTTTGTGGTGGGGGGTTACCAGGGATTGACCTCAGGGACCCTTGACCCCAGAGCCGCGTCCCCAGCCCTATTTTGCATTTTATTGAGAGACAGGGTCTCCCTGAGTGGCTTAGGGCCTCCCTTTGGCGGAGGCTGGCTTGGAACTCGGGATCCTCCTGCCTCAGCCTCCTGAGCTCATGGGATGACGGGCGTGGGCCACCGTGCCTGGATCCCACATGTATATCCTTCAGATCTGAGCTCCTATTTCCATGCAAGAAACTGCACCCAATACCCTGCAAAAACGTACTCATTTAATAAAGTTTTCTGCCTACAAGACTCTGTTGGGCTGCGACATCTGGGATCCCTTCCAAACCCACCTATCGATCGGCATCAATCAGCTCCAAAGCCAATCCCATCCACAGGCAGGAAGACCCCGTGTGGATGGAGACATCCGTCCCTGGGATCATTCAATCCACCGAATGGACGTCATTGAGGTAAAATGCTGATGCACTTTTGCAAGACGACATTTGACATTTGACTTTCAGAGGCTGCCAAGGTCAAGCCAGAAATGCAACTATCTGCAGCTCCTTTTGCATATTTATCGCCCGAGAGACTCTACGTGATTGAGGACTGCAATCAGGATACCTGTAGGAGGTCCACGGATCCCGCCAAGTCCCAACGCGTCTCCCTCCAACACGGTGGTCCTCACTGCCAACCAACGCTTTAAAAGAATTCCATGTCACAGAAAAACGATGGTGTTTGCAGGACCCGGTGGTTTCTCTCGGCTGCACGGGCTCCATTTCCAGCCCCCAAAGCGTGCATTTTTGAAAATGGAAGGTCCTCTGCCTGGTCACCCACCGGCGGCCCCCATGCAGGAATTAGTATCCGCAGCTTCAGGTGTCTGCTACAGCGAAAGGGCCCTGGATTCCGTGCACAGTAAAAATGAAGAGACCGTAAACAAGGTTGCAGACTGCTCAACTTTTCAAAAGCCGTCTGAACCATTTCCAAAGTGACCTTGTCCTCGGGAGCAATTTGTAATGTGTTTCTCACGGGAATCAATCCTCCTGCATATTAGCTTTTTCCCCCCCGCCAGGATTCGATTCCTGACAAGAACAGCTTCGAGGAGGAACACTGAGTTTGCGTTCATGATTTTGGAGGATCACTCCACGGTCGGCCGACTCTATTTCTCGGAGCCTGAACGAGACAGAATATCGTGGTGGGAGGGTGTGGGGGGCGAGGAAAGCGGCTCAGGACCTGGCACCAGGAAGCAGGAGGTGGGAAGAGGGGATGGGAACAAGAAAAACTATTCCATGGTACGCCCACATGAGTGACCTACTTCCTCCAACCAAGAACCATCTCCCACCGTTCCCACCTCCTCCCAGTTTAGCCAGGAATCCCTCAATGATCAATCCACCGATGAGCTCAGAGCCCTGGTTCAACCCCCAGCTCTTCGCTGAGGTTTTATACCCACAGTTTTCTTTGAGCGATTCCGGTATTTTCCCCAGAGCATCCCACAAGAGCATTCATCCTCTAACAACAATCATCTGTTCGCTGGGTCCCCGTTTCTGCAAACCAGGGGACCTGGATCAATCGCAATCGCGTGGAAGCTGATGCATTATCACAGCAAAAATCAATTGAGACAGAGAAAGAAACTTTGTTGCAATCAAACAACAACAACAAAAATGACTTTTATATAGGAGAGGCCCCGGGTTTAGGGTCCCTGGGTGCAATCTCCGATACCTCTCCCCCTAAAAAGAATAATAATAATAATTTAAAAATTCCCCTCTTTTTGCTCAATTGCATGTGAAAATATCAACATGAGCCTGACTTATTGACGCTTTTCTTTCTTCCTTGACGGATCCTTGTTTTCTTATTTTACGACCCCGTTTCGCCAGGCAGGATTTTTGCATTTTACTCGCCGTATTGATTTTTTTTTTTTTTTGTTCCCACCGATCCGTGGCCAACCATCCAATTATTCTCTGCTCCGGTTATTATCCTCCTTCCATCTGACTTCTTCATTTGCATTTCATACTTTTTTTTTCCCCTGACAATTAGATTGACTTTCCGACGCCCTCTTAATAATCTCGCTTTCTGCCTCTTGACTGGGCTCGCCGGAGGACGCTGTCAATCTCTTTCCATTCTGAATTTTTTTTCCAGTTACAAAACGCTTTTATTTTTCCAAAGGCCTGAGTTATTTACAACTGTATAAATATTTTGCTATTCAAGGGTATAATGTGCCCAATTTCTTTCACCCTGTTTTGCATTTTATTGAGAGACAGGGTCTCCCTGAGTTGCTTACGGCCTCCCTTTAGCGGAGGCTGGCTTTGACCTCGCGATCCTCCTGCCTCAGCCTCCCGAGCCGCTGGGATGACAGGTGTGCACCACTGCACGCGGCTTTTTGGTGATTTTTCTTGGAGTTTGATTTAATGACTTTTCTGGAAGGTTCTTTGCTCCCCCAGCTGGGTGACCCTAATAGACCTGGCAACCCAGTTGGAGAAATGCACCCCTCAGGCTCCGCGGCTTCTTGGAAGGAGGTTGCATATTCATTTTTTAAAAAGGGTAAGAACTCTGAGTCCAGAAGGCTTGTCGCCCGATATTATAAATAATGGAGCGAGCCACACGTCCCCACAAAATAAATGATTGCAGCCGCCGACAGACTCCTGTGTGCTGCCCTGTCCCCAGACGACCCGTTGAATCATTGCAAAGTCAGAGGACCCATCAATGCAGATATGAGACGGGAGGCTGAGGCAGGAGGATCAGGCGTTCAAAGCCAGCCTCCGCCAAAGGGAGGCCCTAAGCAACTCAGGGAGACCCTGTCTCTCAATAAAATGCAAAATAGGGCTGGGGACGGGGCTCAGGGGTCGAGTGTCCCCGGGTTCAATCCCTGACATTCCACTCCCCCAATAAAGAAACTGAAAGAAAAAAAAACTAAAATAGAAAAATTTGAAACCTATTTTGGGGACTTTAAAAAACATCTTTCAATGAACAATACAAAAAAATGTGAAATCAATATGCAATTTTCGAGGTATAAAATTGGATGAGGTGACGGGCCAACTGGGAATCAGTGTCGTGCGTGCAAAGCCTGATTCCAGATGCAGTTTTCTCCGTGACGGACGAGTCTTACATGTCAATCAGAGAGAACATGTCTGAGCCCGAGAATCTCAGTAAGTGTCCAACGGTGGAAATCACAGAATATTTCCTGCAAGCAAAAAAAAAAAAAACCACACCCATTACGGAAAATTCCTAAAGTGTTTGAAGTTAAGAAACACATTTCCAGGTCCGGCTTGGTGCATGCACCTGTCATCCCGAGACTCTGGAGGCTGAGGCAGGAGGATCACAAGGTTGAGGCTAAGGAGGATCACAAGATCAAGACCACGCTCAGCCACTTAGCACGACCCTGTCTTAAAATAAAAACTAAAAGACTTGGGGGATGTAGCCCTGTGGAAAAGTACTCCTGGGTTTCAACCCCAGTACCCAAAATTTTAAAAAAAATGGAAATAAGATAATTGATTATAAATTGGTGGAGGAAATCAACACTGGGTGAGCATCACGTTGCGAGGACCCAAGTGCACGGGAAGAGCCACGTCAATGAGGGAAAGTTAGTTTTGGGTCATGGTTGCACAAGCTCAGCTCACGGTTGGCCAAGTCCCTGGCTCCAATGCCAAGATGAGGCAGAACAAAATGGCGGAAGGGCTTGGAGGCCCAGTGGTGTTGCATTTCCTTTTGGCTAAGAAGAAGAGTCGGGGGGACACAGAAAAGATGCACGTTCCCCGGGCGGCCATGGAGTCGGCCACCAGGGACTGGACCTTGGACACCATGAGCCCAGATAAAGTCCTCCTCTTCTAATTGTTATTAGGGGGTCTTTGGGTCACATCAGCAAAAAAAAAAAAAAAGCTGAATTAAACAGGATCGGATATGAGTGGATCCAGTCATTTTCCAAACACCCGACCCCTGGACATGTCTACACTGCAAACCGAGCCTCTCCTGCGTGAGTCTTGGGGAAACTTCTATCTCCCAACAGAACGGAAGCAGATCCAGTGTGAGATGATGCTGTGCTTTTACACTTTGTGAGATGCGTCTCTCCAAATAGATAAAAACAGAAAACTGACTCCGAAGCCACGTGATTCCGAGTTCGTTTTTTTTCTGTGAGTCATTGGGGCTGTCAAATATGGTTTCAAGGCACAAAACAGAGAAATGTGATCCTGTGATTGGCTGCGAGTAGACTTTCCCTCTTCCAAACAGCCTCACCTCATTCCTGCCTCAGCTCCCGTTGTCTTCGCCCACCTTCTGTGCTATTGTTATGTAGTTAAGCTAAAAAGAAACTAATTTACCCCAATTAAAGTCGCTTGGATTGTTCCATAAACTCCTGTAGAAAATCTTTAATGGAAAAAAAAGAATCACTATTACTTTGTTAAAGAAAAAAAGTCAAACAACCCTCTTGGTAATCTACAAGCTTCTGTGGAGCCGATTACTACTGTCCAAAACACAATGGACCAGAACACATCTCTTGGCTTTCCTTTTGGAAGGGAATTTCTTGGGAAAGATGAATTTTATTCACAATTTTAGTCTGTTTTTTTTTTTTTTTTTCATCTCTGTGACCAAAAGACCTGACAAAACCAATTAAAAGTGGAAAAGTTGATCTGAGGCTCACGGTGTCCAAGGTCCAGTCCCCGGTGGGCCGACTCCATGGCTCTGGCCCAAGGGGAGGCAGAACAAGATGGCGGCAGGGCCTGGAGGAGGAGAGCAGCTCAGGACAGGGCATCAGGGAGCAGAGAGAGCTCTGCTCACCAGGGACAGGACAGAGACCCCAAAGGCACAGCCCAGGGACCCCCTCCTCCAGCCACACCCCACCTGCTGCAGTCACCACCCAGTGAGTCCATCCAAGTGGATTAATCCACTATTAGTCTACACCCAGTGAGTCCATCCAAGTAGATTAATCCACTATGAGTCTACACCCAGTGAGTCCATCCAAGTGGATTAATCCACTTTCAGTCTACACCCAGTGAGTCCATCCAAGTGGATTAATCCACTATTAGGTTACACCAGGAAGCAGAGAGAGCTCTGCTCACCAGGGACAGGACAGAGACCCCCAAGGCACAGCCCAGGGACCCCGTCCTCCAGCCACACCCCACCTGCTGCAGGCACCACCCGGTGAGTCTATCCAAGTGGATTAATCCAGTTTTAGGTGATGTGAAATGAGCCAGGCAGAGACACACACACACACACACTGTGTGATCTCACTTAGAGGCAGAATCAGAAAAAGTGGAATCCATAGACATCCCAACAGTGGTTGCCAGGGGTTGGGGAAAGTGGAGGGGATTCTGGTGACGGTTCCATAGCAACAGCAAGTTCTGGTGTGATCCTGGTGGCAATGGTGCACCCCAGGAATCCCCGTGGTTCAGGAGGCTGAGGCACGAGGACTGCAAATTAGAGGCCAGCCTCCGCAGTGTAGTGAGGCCCTGGGATTATAGGCCGTCATCTTGCAAAGGAAGATATTTTGCACCGCGTATTTGGGTCTTCTTACGTTGCATTTTGGGGTCTTCCGGAACAACCATTACAGACTCTAAAATAAGGCTATTGACGCTCTTTGGCTTCCCATGTTTAAATTACAAAACCAAAGCCATTTGGGAGAATGGATCAAAAGTCTTGGGAATGCCCCAGAATCCTGCCCCATCCACTTCTGACAACTTTTGATGCTGTTTTTTTTTTTCCCAAAATAATAAGTGATCATTTAAAGCCGATTCAGTTCCCACCTGATTCCTACTACATCACAACTGCCCAGGAAGCCAAAGGAGAGCCTCATTTTCTCCCCTAAATTGCCCACAGGATCTTGTAGAAGATTAATTCTTACGAAGGCGATCATTAATATGCTTGGGAATCTCTGAAGTCAGGCATTCAAAATTGGGGAGAAAAAAGAGAAAAAAAGAGTACATCAGAGATAAATCCTTTAAGTGTGGGGTTTTTGAAAAGTCATGCATTCTGAAATTCACAGTAGGTATTTTTAGCTTTCATGAATCCAAGAATCAAAACGCTGGCATAATGTCATCGATAGAATGTATCAGACAGCTTTAGAAAGATGAATTATTTAGACTCCGTGTTTTCACTTTATTCCATTTTATTTTGAGTAGGGATGAAAATTGGTTTCATCTTGAGGGTTTTTTTCCCTCTTCCATTCCTAAGAATGACAATAAGTTCACCTTTAAAATAAGAAAAGGATTTTGTTTGCTAAAAATAATGGCGGTCCATGATGAAAGCATTTTGATAGCTCACTTGACGCTTCTCTCAGAAAACGAGGAGAATAACTAGAAATTGTCGAGCCGTCTAGAACCCAGACTTGGGCTGAAAACAAATAAATGGATAAATCAGTCTGTCCTGTGTACGTTCTGTGGAGAAAGAAAAGGCCCCTTAGACTCTCGATGACATCGTAGCCATATGTCTGACCGAAATAATAATAATAATGTTGGAAATGGACGGATTGAGTGGGACGGAGCCTGTAAAATGAAACCAGCTCAATTAATATCCTTGGCTGTTCAACAGGCAATTGGTGTACCACCCTTGCCGGTCTGTGCATAAAGGAAGCTGCTCAGAGAAGCGTCCATGTGCTCTGTCCCACAGAATCATGGTACCTGATGAGGGAGATGGAAGAGATCGACATGTGATGGATGGTTAGATGATGGGTGGGTGGATAGATGCACGGATGGATGGTAGAGGAAGATATTTGAATAAGTGATGAAGGATAGATGATGGGTTGTAGATAAGGGAGATGTTGGACAGAGGGAAAAAGGAACAGAGAGGGGACCAAAATATGTAAATGACAGAGTGAAAACAGAGGCCAGAGAGATAAATGATGGAAGATGGAGGATGGATGGAGACGTAGGTACATAGATGCATAGAGAGATGCAAAAACGTGCATAGAGTCATCGTTGTGTGAGAGAGAGAGATGCTCACACAGGTGGAGGGATGGAGGAAGGGATGGGTGAGTGGGTGGGTGGATGGTTGGATGGATGGACGGGTGGATGGGTGGACGGATGGATGGATGATGGATAGATGGATGGATGGTGGATGGGTGGATGGGTGGGTGTATGGGTGGATGGGTGGACGGGTGGGTGTATGGGTGGATGGGTGGATGGATGGATGGATGGATGGGTGGATGGGTGGGTGGATGGATGGGTTGGTGGATGAGTGGATGGATGGATGGATGAATGGATGGGTGGGTAGATGGGTGGGTGGATGGATGAGTGGATGGATGGGTGGATGGGTGGGTGGGTGGATGGGTGGGTGGATGGATGGATGGGTGCATGGATGGGTGG
>NC_135494.1:3313212-3430461 GCF_052094955.1 Ictidomys tridecemlineatus | reverse complement strand
TGACTTCCACTCCCCTTGCACGTTCACAGGGATTCTCCTCAGCGTGCAAACACGGTAGGTGACTCTTCCCCCCCCCATTCACCCCAAAGCCCCATCTGTTTTATTAGGAGGTAATTAAGTGCCCCTGCAGCTCTGCACTAGCAAGAGAGCTCTGTCCTGATTGCATCCGCACCTTGGATAGACTTTTTGTCTTTATTACATGAAATCGATAAATAATCCTGTTGGGCAGCTTCTGTCACCAGAGAGAGCTGCATTTGATTAATTAATTGCTCAGGAGTGGGGTGCAGACGTGATGGAAATGGAATGAACCGATTGAACCCCCACCACCACCACCCACCCTGCCTCTAATCTCCACCGAGAGGGCCCTGTGCACCTCCCCAGGGGGCTGAGCTGATTTTCCAAAGAATATCCATGTTACATGGGAACCTCGTTTATTTCTTAGGGGAAAAATGAGTTTTATTTTTACAAAAAAAAAAAAGCAGCATGAAGCAAAAAGATGTCCTTTTTGCAGATAAATTCTGGATGTAAAAGTTTAAGGAAGCATATTCAACTTTGAAAAAGAAAGGAATGATTGAGGCCGCACAGCTCGGATGTTCTACCTGTTTGATTCAAACCTAGAAGGAAATTTAAAAAAAAAAAAAAAAAAAAAGGATGCACACAACATCAAATTGTTTTATTTTCTTAATTCGTGAGAATATCTTCGACAGCAAAAATACTCTATTGTGCATTTCCATTTAGAGAATGTTTAGATAAAGTGCAGGATTCTAAAGATCTTGTGGCGAAAAAGAAAAGGATAATTAACATCCTAATGACATATTCGTCATTATCCATGCGTGTTATTTTACAATCCTGTTTTCTTAAAACACTGAGTAAAAATTTTTTTTTCATTTTTTTTTTTTTTTTTTTTTGGAGCAGGGACTGAACCAGGGGTACTCAATCACTGAGCTCCATCTCAGAATTTTTTTTTTTTTTTTTTTTTTTGAGATAGGTTCTCACTAAGTTGCTCAGGGCCTTGCTAAATGGCTGAGGCTGGCCTCCAACTTGCAGTCCTCCTGCCTCAGCCTCCCAAGCTCCTTGGATTACAGGTGTGCATCACTGTGCCTGAGAATACAGGAATTTTATGTAGGGAAATGCATACATATAAATAGACATTTATTTAATTTTTAATGCTTGTGTAATTATAAAACTACCTCCTTGTGTTTTTTAATTTATTATTATTATTATTTATTATTATTATTATTATTATTATTTAATTTATTTTGAAAGCTGGGACCTAAGAGGAGAAGAAAGTTGTCAACAATGGGTTTTTTACAACCTGAATTCTGTTTGGAAAGTGATTTTTTTTTTAATTTCTATTTTTTGAAAGATATGTTCTTGGGCATGTAATATTCTTTGAAAAGGAAAGAATGATCAGATAACTAGCCTCTGCCCTGTCAAGTATTAAATTCTGGTGATGCTCATTTCTTTTTGTGGCCACTGATATAGGTTCTAGATTCCTTAAACTCAGGGAGTTTGCTCACAAAAGGAAGGTAGGAGAGAAGCATTGGAGAAGAGGAGGACGAGTTTGAAATCTGGAAAAAACACAAAGAGAACAGGGTTTTCAGCCTCCAGGGAAGTATCTCTGCGAAGCCACTGACAGGGACCAAGTTCAGGGATTTGTGGATGATTGTGACTCACAAGGGGCGTCACTGGATTTTAACCGCGTGTCCCTTAAAATACACCCAGAGCGACTGGGAGAAACGGAGAGATACCCCGGGAGACGGCAAGTTAAAAAAACATCGAGTGGTTTGAGAGCCAAGGTCAAGGGTCCGTGAAAAAATGCTACATCTCAGGAGGCTTCCAAGTTCAACCACAGAAGGCACGACCTTGGTGAGGAGCAGCACCCATGAGGGCAGGGCGCGGGTGACACATGCCTATGACTCTGGAGGCTGAGGCAGGAGGATCACGAGCTGGAGGCCAGAGAGGACTGGGCAACTTAGTAAAGCCCTAAGAAACTTAGCAAGTTCCTACTCAAAAAGGCTGGGGATGTGGCTCAGTGGTTAACAGCCGCTGGATTTGATCTCTACTGCAAAAAAGGAGGAGGAGGAAGAGGAGGAGGAGATGGAGGAGGAGGAAATGGAGGAGGAGATGGAGGAGGAGAAGGAGGGGGAGGAGGAGGAGGAGATGGAGGAGGAGGAGGAGGAGGAGGAGGAGGAGAGGAGATGGAGGAGGAGGAGGAGATGGAGGAGGAGATGGAGGAGGAGGAGGAGATGGAGGAGGAGGAGGAGGAGGAGGAGGAGGAGGAGATGGGAGGAGGAGGAGGAGGAGGAGGAGGGGATGGAGGAGGAGATGGAGGAGGAGGAGGAGGAGGAGGAGGAGATGGAGGAGGAGATGGAGGAGGAGATGGAGGAGGAGGAGGAGGAGGAGGAGGAGGAGGATGGAGGAGGAGATGAAGGAGGAGGAGGAGAGATGGAGAGAGGAGGAGAGGAGGATGGAGGAGGAGGAGGAGATGGAGGAGGAGGAGGAGAAGGAGGAGGAGATGGAGGAGGAGGAGGAGGAGGAGGAGATGGAGGAGGAGGAGGAGGAGGAGGAGGAGATGGAGGAGGGTGAGGAGGAGGAGGAGGAGAGGGAGGAGGAGATGGAGGAGGAGGAGGAGGAGGAGATGGAGGAGGAGATGAAGGAGGAGGAGGAGAAGGAGGAGATGGAGGAGGAGGAGGAGGAGAGGGAGGAGGAGATGGAGGAGGAGGAGGAGGAGGAGGAGATGGAGGAGGAGATGGAGGAGGAAGAGGAGGAGATGGAGGAGGAGGAGATGGAGGGAGAGGAGGAGGAGGAGGGAGATGGAGGAGGAGATGGAGGTGGAGGAGGAGGAGGAGGAGGAGGAGGAGAAGATGGAGGAGGAGGAGGAGATGGAGATGGAGAGGAGGAGGAGGAGGTGAGGAGGAGGAGGAGGAGGAGGAGGAGATGGGAGGAGGAGAGGAGGAGGAGGAGGAGGAGGTGGAGGAGGAGATGGAGGAGGAGGAGGAGATGGAGGAGGAGGAGGAGATGGAGGAGGAGGAGTGGGTGGAGGAGGAGGAGGAGGAGGAGGAGGAGATGGAGGAGGAGGAGGAGATGGAGGAGGAGGAGGAGATGGAGGAGAAGGAGGAGATGGAGGGAGGAGGAGGAGGAGGAGGAGATGGAGGAGGAGGAGGAGGAGATGGAGGAGGAGGAGGAGGAGAAGGAGGAGGAGGAGGAGGAGGAGATGGAGGAGGAGGAGGAGGAGGAGGAGGAGATGGAGGAGGAGGAGGAGGAGGAGATGGAGGAGGAGGAGGAGGAGGAGATGGAGGAGGAGGAGACTTGCTCTAACCGTGCTGCACAGCCTTGGCCCAGGCCCTCCCACAAGTGCTCATGGTGCAGAAGGGTCTCCTGGGGGTTTAATGAATGTTGACTCTTTTCCAACAACAACAAGCAGATTGAGATCCACACCAGCCTTTCCCTCCTGGGGGCCATGGAGAATAGAGAAAAGGGAAAAACTGACATATATAGATAGAGAGAGAGAGAGAGAGAGAGGAGAGGGAGAGAGGTACCACAGCTGCTCGGAGCACAGAGCACCCCGGAGAGCACATGAAATTTTGGTAGAAACATTAAAGAACGAAGAATCTCCTCTTCCCCTGATCGAAACTGCCGTAGGCTGCATTTTTTAGAAAAAAAAAAAAAAAGGAAACAGCCCTAGAATCACAGGGCGCTCAATAGCGGATGTGACTTTTCAAGTGGATAAGAAGTTTTGCATATTCCTGATTTAAAATTGAAAGTGCACTTCACTAAGACACCTCCCATGTTACAGGAAGATCTCTGAATCCCAAAGGAATCAACCAAATTCCTCCTCAAAGTGCCTGAGTTAACCAGGGACACGGTCTAGGAATCCTGTAGTAAATGGGTTTCTTTCTGTTAAGTCCCAGTGTGGACCGGCTCCTTTGTTAGGTAACTGTTAAATCTTACAGAAAGGTATCGTCCATCTATTTGATCTGTGTGAAGGCTGTTAGGATTTGGAACTGGCTGCCCTTAAATCGCTGTTCAGAACAGAGTAAATTTAGTGGTCATTTAAAATAAAAAACAAAAGGATCCCAAGATTCTACATATGTAAAAAGCTCTTATTATAAGAAGGCTTTCAGATCTTTTAAATAAAAAATTAAAAAATGACACGATTTTGTAAAGACATGTTCACGCATAGTCACTCGTTGTTGGGAACTTGATATTGGATCACAAAGTCTCCACCAGGTGCCTTCCGTAATACTCGTGGCTTCGGAGGCTGAGGCAGGAGGATGGCAAGTTGGAGGCCAGCCTCAGCAATCTATCGAGGTCCCGAGCAACTCAGCAAGGCTCTGTCTCAAAAATAAAAATCAAAAGGTGTGCGATGAAGCTCGGTGGTCGAGCACCCCTGGGCTCTGTGCCCAGTACCAAAATATAAAAAATAAAATAAAAAATATTAATGATGATAGTGAATTTTTTATTAAAAACCTCATTGTAGCGAGGAACCGAGTGCAGATCGGTGGGGAAAGCGCACTTATTGAGATGCCTGATGGACACAGTGAGGAAGTTCCTTCTCAGGTCCTGAAGGCCACCTGACCGCTGTCCACTTGAATTCTGACTTTCCAGTTTGGCCAGTGGACGGCTGGAATCCATCAGGATTTTCTTAAATCTATGACTTTATATAAAGAAAAGCACCAAATCGAATTTGCTTTATTGCAGATGTGACGGTGACTACCGTTTGTCCCCGTGAATGACAGCTATGTTTGCATTCTGGTTTTTTTTTTTTCCAAGAACCTGGTTTTTTTTTTTTTTTTAATTAATTTCGTTATTCTTTTGCAACAATGTATCCAGTGTCTCTGTTCAGTCCCTTGTTCTTTGGCTACAGTGTTTCCACAGAGACCTCCGCTGAACTCCAAGTTTTCCCGGGAGCCGCTTTGAAAAACCCCCTGATACAAACTGGAAAATGCACACTTCAAAGAGAGACAGAAAAGGGAATGAATCGCTTCCAGTTTTGCATTTTTCCCCAAAAAAGTTAACGGATTTTTGCATTTTTGCTTTTTTAAAAAAAAAAATGAGAACATATTGTGTTGGCGGTCATCTGTGATGACCACTCCACCCCTGAGCCCCGTCCCCTATTTTGCATTTTATTTAGAGACAGGGTCTCCCTGAGTTGCTCAGGGCCTCGCTTTGGCGGAGGCTGGCTTTGACCTCGCGATCCTCCTGCCTCAGCCTCCGGAGCCGCTGGGATTTCTGGCATGGGTCACTTCGTCCAGGTGGGAAAAAAAAAATACATTTTCATAGAAGGAAAAAGGGCTCATACGCACCCAAAGGAACGGTCGTTGAACGTGTATCTGTATTGAATAAATAAAGTTGAGGAAAAGAGGCTTCCAGTGAACTGGTGGGAAACAGCGCTGCTCTGGGCAGACTTTGAATTTCCGTGCATCGAACAACACGGCCACAAACATGGGGCAAGAGAGTCTGCACAGAAACACAGACACATCCGTCGTCACCGTGTCTCGGTGACAAAGAGAAGACTGACTGTCTGACAAACAGACCCCCTCCCAGTTCCTGCAAGTTAGTTAAAATTGTGAGTCAGGGTCTTGCTACGTGGCCACAGGACCTTGGAAATTTGCTGAGGCCAGCCTCCAACTTGGGATCCTCCTCCCTCAGCCTCCTGAGCCGTTGAGATTACAGGGTCGGCAGCACCGGGCTCAATCTGAACCGCATGACTACACCCTGGTATTAGCTGGTGGTGGTTGGAACTGAGACTTGGAGCAGGCGGACCTCGTTACCCGAAATGCAAAAATGCCATCTCTTCATTTGCTGCAGGAGTTTCCAAGTTAACAAAGCTCAATCAATAAAGCTGTTTGATTGAAGTGGAAAAATGACCACATCGCGGTATTATGTGCAGCGTGAGTCCACCTTTGGGCATTTAGACAATTTATTTCGGAGGCATAATAATAGCTCATTACGGCAAAGAACGGCCCTCCGATGCACCAAGATCTGGGGCATTTTAAAATCAGATTGAAGATACCTCTTTTAAATATTTTTTTTGCATAATTGGGGAGACTCCGATTGGCTCTTAATTCACACAAATCAATGCGGCACATCATTCATCTATATGGGGAGTGTTTTTACACGTTGATAGGCAACGTGCAAAAATGGGCATGCGTCATGCAGATTTCGGACCGGGGACCCATTATTTTCTCTATTACGGAACTGATTGCAAGGAAATGAACTATGAACTACTTGGTTCCAGGGAATATTCTGGGCACAGGGCAGGTGAGCCCAGGTTCAGGGCAGAGATCAAGGAACATTTGCAAAAAAATGCACTAGAAAAGGGACCCATTTCCAAGCCCGCAGCAAAGCTCTCCCTTAGAACAACGGGAAATCTGAGATTTGGCTCAATCTGGTAAATAGATATATTTTTATCACGGTTTGAAGCACCCAGTGCTGAGCTTAATGGATTTTTTTTTCTTTTCTTTTCTTTACACCTTGATCGGATTCCATTCTGATCAAATGGCCCAGATTTTCAGAGGTCAAGGTAGATAAGCCACCAAATCCTGATGGTTTTAAACCTGACTCCTCTAGGAGTTTATCTTTATCTTCCAGATTGATCTCTTAGGACATTGGATGGGAAGTTCTGCCGGGTGCTAGCACCTTGGAGCTCAGTCATCGGACAGGATTGTTTATTGGTGGGTGTGAGGTGACCACCAGGGATTGAACTCGGAGACCCACGACCCCTGAGCCCCGTCCCCAGCCCTATTTTGCATTTTATTTAGAGACAGGGTCTCCCTGAGTTGCTTAGGGCCTCTCTTTGGCGGAGGCTGGCTTTGACCTCTCCATCCTCCTGCCTCAGCCTCCCAAGCTGCTGGGATGACAGGCGTGCATCACTGTGCCCGGCTCAATTAAGTTTTTGAGCTCACAATTCTGCATAGTACAATTTCTAAACTGATGAAGTTGTGTTGGTATTCTGGGTTGCAATTTTACTAGGCTACAAGATAGAGCAGCGATGAAAATCAGATTTTCCCTGGGAGTAGTAACACATGCTTGTAATCCCAGTGGCTCAGGAGGCTGAGGCAGGAGGATCAGAAGTTGGAGGCCAGCCTCAACCACTTAGCAAGGCCTTGACCAATTTAACATGACCCTGTCTGAAAATAAAACAAATTTTAAAAGGGCCGTGGATGTGGCTTAGTGGTCCAGTTGAGCGCCCCAGGTTCCATCTCTACTACCAATAAACAAATAGTAACAAGGATAATTAAAAATAACAACAATAATAAAACAATTTAAGCCCGATTTACCAAGAGAATCGAGCTTATCTGGTCACGTCTTTGTGGATTAAAAAAAAAATCCAATTATCCTTTGCTCCTACGCCAGTTTCCCATTAGCCTAAAACACATCAGAGCTCATCTACTTGGGAAGAGAGGGGGTTTATTCTGACCCTTGTTCAGTTGGCCCTGTTGCGCATGCGTCCCTAGAGGCCAGGAAGCAGATGGCGGCAAGAGGGAGGTGTGGTTCCAAGAGAGGACTTCCCCTTCGTGGCCACGCCCCCAACGACTTAAAGACCTCTCGCTAGGCTCCGCCTTTTAAAGGTCCCACCACCTGTGCGTAACACAACCTGCCAACCAACCCGTTAACACCTGCATCTTTGAGGGACATTTCGATTCTGATTCTGGCAGCTCGTAAAATTGCCTACAGGTAAGGACTGTGCTGGTTGGACGCCTCTTTGCCATCCAGGTTTCAATTTATATTATATTAATTATATTAATTAATATAATATAAATATTAATATATTATATTAATCAATTATATTAATATGGTATGCTCATTAATATTAATTATATCATTAATATTAATTATACCATTAATATTAATATGTTATGTCCACTAATATTATATACTGTGTGTATAACATGGTGGAATATGGACTGTCCACCTTTGCACCTCATGCCCCTGAGATGCCTCCGCACAGCCCCGCAGGCCCAGCTCCCACATGCTCTTACTGCTGCTGGCTGCGCATGCGCCAGGCCTGGTCCAGCCATGGCCTCCGGCTCAGGGCGTGGCCGGAAAGGATGCTCTGCACCCGCAAGGACCAGCCCAGGGCCCGGGCTGCTGTGCTCAGCTGCCCTCCTGCAGGGTGGGCCCCGCCAGGGCTCAGAAGACCCAGGGTTGCCAGGCCAGCTGTGGCGTCCCCAGGTGTCCATCCTGACCTAGGATGGGAGGGAGATGCTGGACACCATAGAACCAGTGACCAGGACGGGTGGCACAGAGGAAGAGTGGGCCCAGCTTTCCTGGGAGTGAGGGGGTCTCAGAGGAGCTGACCCCCTTCTTAGCCAGCTGCTCCTCCCTGCTCTGACCTCTGCCTTCCTCTGGGGGACACAAGGGTTTCCGTGGACGCACACAGGACGGATCTGTGGAGTGACCCCGTGCTGACGCTCCCTGTTCTAAGCTGAATCCTCAGGTGGACCTATTCCCCACTCCCGTTGGGTGCCCGTCCTCAGCCCAAAACAAACCAACCAAACCAGGGAACTCGGGCAACCTCTGCATGCCAAAGAGGCTGCCGCCACGCACTCAATATTAACAGTCATGTTCCTAAGCCACACTATTACTTTGGAAGGATCCGTGCAGGAATCCTGCCAAAGGCTTTGGAAATATCTGAAATCACAATTTTAAAGATTAAAAAAAATGTCGCATGAAGAATTTCAGGCAGGGCGCGGTGGCACACACACACCTGCCACCCCAGCTACTGGGGAGGCTGAGGCAGGAGGATCAAAAGTTGGAGGCCAGCCTCAGCAGCAGTGAGACACTAAGGAACTCAGGGAGGTCCTGTTGCTAAATAAAATGCAAAATGTGGGTGGGGACGGGGCTCAGCTGTCAAGGGCCCCTGAGGTCAATCCCTGGTACCCCCCAAAAAGAAGACAGAAATTTCAAAATGTGGCCTTTGCATACGATTCTCTCATTCGAAACCAGGTGGTGGCTTTTCCTCTGTATCTTCCTTGACAGTGTTGTTTTAGGGGATTCCCCGTTACGAATCCTCTGGGCAGGACAAAACACAGGTGGACACTTCCCTGGGATGATTGACAGTTTGAACAATGCTCTGTACCCCCGAAAATCGAACTTTGATGGATGCTTTTTCTCCATCTTAATTCCAAATGCAGGAGACATGCCATTTTTTTCTCCCTCTGAAACCTGGCTTCTGAGCAAGAGGGGTCGCAGAGAAACCCGTGCCTCCCCGCTGGTTGGAGCCACCTGCTGAGAGGACCCAAGGGGACACCCATGGGACTGTCCCTGTGGTCGCATGAAGGGAGCCCTCCTGGCTGTGTCCCCCGTGGTGCCCGGGGTCCTCCCTGGACGCCTGAATCTTCTCCCTGCAAAAAGTGGATGGGCCATGGTTCTGGGAAAAAAAAAAAAAAAGGAATAAAACTTCTTTCTCTTTTTTTCTCAAAACCATATTCTTGTTACTTGGGGGCTTTGCTTTGAGGAAAAAGTGTAATTTTAAGATCTTGCCTGCAGCCTTGGGGGTGGGGGGGTGGGGGGACAAGTGGAAGGTCCCCTTCTCAGCAAAGCATTGTCCAGCCCCTGTCACCCGGGCAACCCAACAAAGGCCGGGGCCGGGGACTATTGAAAGGGTAATGAAGGGATTAGGGGACTGGAAATTCCTTAAAACCCCCCACTCTGAGCTGCCCAACCTGGGATTGGGTCCCCGTAGTAGCTCCTGGGCTGTCAATCAAAAGTCCAGATGGGGGGCTGGGCTGTCTGGGAACTGCCCCCATGGGAGGGCAGGAGGGGGCACGCTGTCCCTGTCCTATTTCTCTCTTGAGAGGGTCCCCTTCCCCCAATGCACTCCTGCCTGTCACTCTGAGTGACAGGTCTGACGTCTTTCTGAGTTTACTTTTTTTTTTCTGAGTTTACTTTCTGAGTTTACTTTTTTTGAGCTTTTCCACGCATCTCTGAGCTGCCCAAGAGCGGAGCAAGAGATTCACCTGCCAAACGGGGCATCGCACTGCACGAGAAGGTCCTTTTGATTCTGCCTCTTTAAACAGAGCAGGTTTTTTGTGAATTCCTGCAAAAGGGGATGTGCTCACCCGGGTGTGCCCGCGGGCACTCACGGGCTGGCTCCTGTGCATGCATGTTCACGTGCTGCACGTGCGACACCCCTAAAGCATGCATTAAAAAATATCCTTCTTGGAGATTTTCTTCCCTTTCTTTCTGCACTATATTTTTATGTGTCAGAAAAGGACAAAAAAATGATGATTTCCCCCACACCCAGGCCACCAACTGAAGAGCAAAGAGCATTCTCTGTGCATGTGATTTGCCAAAGAATAGAGTCCTCCCTCGGAGCCAGACAGGATTCGGGTCCTTCTGGTGGGTTAGGGCTCCCTGGAGAAGCACAGGGCACCCCTCAGGAGGCAGACCTGTCCAGCTCAGGTCTCTCCTCCTCTTTTATGAACTGCGTTGTGTCCAGGCCCCACGCTCTGCAGAGCAGTGGCTGTCCTGGGCAAGACACCACACAGACGGGACATGGGACCTACGCACCTCTGCTTCTGCCTTCCGCTCAGGTGCACAACCAGAGTCTGGCAAATCTTTTCTTGAATAATATCTAAAAAACCTGGGCACGGGGCCGAAGGCCCGTCATCCCTGCAGCTGGGGAGGCTGAGGGAGGAGGATCTCGAGTTCAAAGCCAGCCTCCGCCAAAGGGAGGCCGTAAGCAGCTCAGGGAGACCCTGTCTCTAAATAAAATGCAAAATAGGGCTGGGGACGGGGCTTAGTAGTTAAGCACCCCTGAGTTCAATCCTCAGTACCTAATAATAATAATAATAATAATAATAATAATAATAATAATAATAAATCTTTGTAGGAATAATGATATTATATTTATTATAATAATAATAATAAATAAGCCTGGCCATATCCAGGGTCGTCAGATTTTAATGGCTGGCTACCCCCCCCCCCAGGTGCAGAATCCAAATCCATTTCCACATGAATCTGCCATCGTCTCATTTAGCATCGAGGGGAAGAACGGGGACTTTTTAAAAATGTCTTATTTTATAAATGCACCTACAAACAAAAATGCACACCTTTTGCCCCAAGAGGCCCCACCTCCAGCAAGTTTTTGCACTCAGCAGCCTCATGACCAAACGCTGCTGCTCCGACCCCCAGGAATCCGTGACCCTGAGCCCTGGTCCCCACAGGAGGAGCCGGACCCACGTGATTGACACCTCAGATCCCTGCACAGGCAGCGGCTCCCGGGTGCTGGGGGTGGCCCCGGAGGTGACCCCTTTGCATGCACTTTTTATTTTTTTTTTTTTATATATTTTGGTGGAATCTGTGTTTCTGTGGCCTCTACACCTCTAGACCTGGGATTGCAACTGTTTGCATTTTGAAAAGGGCACGTGGAATTCTCTCCTGGGATGTCTGCGCTGCAGCAGGAAATAGATCTCTCTGCAAAACATCCTCTTCACCTACAGACAGGAGCCGAGGACCAGCCGCTGTGCCCAGGAGCCAAGTGACAGGCGGACATGGAGGGTCCAGGGTGCAGAGATCCCTGCCTGGCGCCCCGGGAGGGACGGATGTGCATTGTATCCTTTTATTGAGTGACTACTGTATCCGTTTTTTTTTTTTTTTTTCTAGTTTTGTTGTTAACAAATTAGCACAAATGGGTGGCTTCAAAGGACCCAGAGAGCTTCCCCCGCCGTGCACCAAGGTCCATAGCGGGAATTTCAAGACTCAGCTTTTTCCAAAATATCGGGTTAACTGGGCGCACGGTTGGGCACACCCGTAATCCCAGTGGCTGGGGAGGCTGAGGCAGGAGGATGACACATTGGAGGCCAGCCTCAGTAGCAATTTAGCAAGGACCTAGATCCCTTAGCGAAACCCTGTGTCCAAATGAAATATTTTTAAAAGAAGAGTTGGGGGACTTAGCTCCGTGGTTAAGCACCCCTGGGTTCAGTCCCTGGTGCAGAAAAAAATAAATTTTTTTAAAAAAAAATTTGTGTTTTAAACTAGATTTCAAACATTGCTTTAATAGCAAGTTTGAGGGGAAATGGGTTCACGTATCTTCTTTGATTAAAGTGAATTCTGACAAAAATTGAGCCCAGAATCCAGTCGAATGCAATCCCGCTGTTTTCTCTGTGTCGAACCCAGGGCCGAGCACATCCAAAGCACCAAATCAATATCGCTAAATTGGGACGTAGAAGGAGCATCCACCGGTTTGAGCGGTTCACACGTCATACTTGTTCCCCCCAAATGACAAGAAAAGACAATTTATTCCATCAGTCACAGCCATCCAACGATGGCAAAAAAAAATGTCCAGTTGTGGGGTTTTAGCCTTTTTCCCCCCTTTTCTGCCTTTATTTTGCTGTGGGCCGGTGACGCATTCAGAACTTTCATGCAAGTCCCCAAACATTTCTCTAAGGCAACAATATTCTGCGCGATAAAGAATATCGCCTTTTCACCCATGCGATCAAGCACATCTTGTAATATTTTTTCCCTGAATTATTAATTAATACAAAATCAAAATGCAAAAAAATGATAATAATAATAATAATCAAGCTTGAGAGCAATGAATAATGTGAATGAAGGTCAGCTACTTTTTTCTCAAAATATTATTATTATTATTATCATTATCACCACCAGGGATTGAACTCAGGGGCACTCGGCCACTGAGCCCCGTCCCCAGCCCTATTTTGCGTTTTATTTAGAGACAGGGTCTCCCTGAGCGGCTTAGGGCCTCGCTTTGGCGGAGGCTGGCTTTGACCTCACCATCCTCCTGCCTCAGCCTCCCCAGCCGCCGGGATGACACACATGTGCCACCACCACACCTGGCTTTTCCCCCAATATTTTGAAACACTTTCCTATATATCCTGAAGGTGAAGATGAGGGAGAAATACAAACGCACTTCAGCTCCTGCTCCTAGGATCCATCTCTTTTTAAGGGTTGCTATGAGGAGATGGGAGCTTAGGTGACAAAGGACAGAATCCAGAATCACAAGCTGACGCTATCATCATCATTATTTTCTCTTTCCATGTGGGGTTTGTTGCTTGCAGGAATCATCTGGAAAAGCCGAGAAGGGATTTACCTTTAGACGCAAGTCCAGCCCCAGGACATTGGGATCAAGGATGGAAGGAGACCCTGTCTCTGGATAAAATGCAAAATGGGGCTGGGGACAAGTGTCCCCAAATTCAAACCCCAGTAACAGAATATAAAAATTTTCAAGAAGGAAAAAGCCACCGTTTTGTGTGGGTAAATAACGGGTCATTTACGTCTCACCCACAGTCGGGGCCCCTGGTGCAGCCCTTCTGCCAAAGGAAGCGCTAAAATGCGGCCCAAGGTGACCAGGAGTCGGTTTGGGTCACTCCCTGCGCCTAAGGAGACAGGATTTGCTCGCCCCGGATGAGCTCAGGGATGACCCTCCTCTCTGTTTCTGCTCATCCATCAATGATGAAGCCCGACTGGATTCCCAGGAGGCTGCGGAGATATCCCCATAAGGACCTGGGCAGGATTCTCTGGGAACTTCCCCCATAAACCCGGAGGGCAGGAGGGGCGCGCTGTCCCTGTCCTCTCTGAGAGGACCCCTCTGCCCCTTGAGAGTGTCCCCTGCCCCTCTCCACCCCTCCAATACGCCCCTGCCCGTCACTGTGATTGACAGGTCTGACGTCTTGCTGACTTGATGGCAAGAATCTGGGGTTCAGAGGGGGGGGGGGGTCTCGGTGCTGCCTTAATTTCCAGGGAGACCCCAGCCCTGGACCCAGGGGACCACAGAGTCGAGTCTCCTTGGTGGAAAAAAAAAATAGGGGTGGAATTTATAGATTCTTTAAATTATTTTTCATTTTTTAGATATTTTTAAGCAGGCACATGATTTTAGCACCTGAAAATAAGTCTCTGCTCCATGAGGGGACACACAGGGGCATCGTGACCGTGCAAAGACGTGCACAGAGAAAAAAATCTGTGTGTCCACCCTGAAGTGGCCCTAACTTTATTTTTATTTTACTTTATTTTTATTTAATTCTTTTGCAAGACGGCTGCTCGCAGCAGATGGATTTTCTAACCCATTATCTGCTTCAAAGCACCTTAAAGCAATCAGGGGCTTCCTTCTTTGAAAGACCATTGAGTTTTTAATGACCCTGCTGGCCCCTGGTCCTGCTGACCATCGACCATGCTGACCACTGACCATACTGACCACTGACCCTGCTGACCACAGACCTGCTAACCACTGACCGTGCTGACCATTGACCCTGCTGACCCTGCTGACCCCTGGTCCTGCTGACCATCGACCATGCTGACCACTGACCATGCTGACCCCTGGTCCTGCTGGCCTCTCACCCTGCTGACCACTGACCCTGCTGACCACTGACCATGCTGACCACTGACCCTGCTGACCACTGACCCTGCTGACCACCGACCTGCTGACCACTGACCCTGCTGACCACTGACCCTGCTGACCCCTGGTCCTACTGACCACTGACCGTGCTGACCACTGACCTGCTGATCCCTGACCGTGCTGACCACTGGTCCTGCTGGCCTCTGTGTCACTAGAGATCCTGAATTTTGCATATGCTTCATGGTGACCCCAGATGGGCAGGGGACGCTCAGCACAGAGGGGACTCTCCTGGTCCCCTCCACCCTGAACGCATTCCTAGAACCTAGTGCCAACGTCCCCCGGGGGACAGCGAGAGGCCACGGCCCCAGGGCTCCAGCCACAGCTGCAGGACATTTCTCTTGGAAGCAGGGACCTGGGTAGGTGGCCCTTTCCCGGGGGAATGGCTGTCCCGTGAAAGGGGCCATAAATCGCCACCGAGGGCTGCAGCTCAGTTAGGTCCCGGGTTCAGCCCCCGCATT
This sequence comes from Ictidomys tridecemlineatus, assembly GCF_052094955.1. Taxonomy (NCBI): domain Eukaryota; kingdom Metazoa; phylum Chordata; class Mammalia; order Rodentia; family Sciuridae; genus Ictidomys; species Ictidomys tridecemlineatus. The sequence continues at coordinate 3,415,638 of NC_135494.1, read as the reverse complement.
AGCATCACAAAGAGGAATCAGCTCAGGCCCCAAAGCCATCTGCTGGGGACAAAGGGCCTCGGGGCAGAGGTTTCCTTTTGCAATCTCCCGGCTGCAGGAGCCTTTTCAGCCGGCCTGGGGGACAGAGGGACGTCCCTTGGACCAGCAAACAAAAGGCGCTTGGTCCTGATCTCTGTCCCCTCTACAAAAAGAGGTGTCCAGCTCCTGGACGCGGTCATCCATCCTGTCCCTGCCTCGGGCAGAAGACAGACCTGTCCGTTTTGGTCGCGTTATTTTTTTTTTTTTTAAGAACTGCCGCTGGACAGGTCAGGGACCAAGAAGAAGAGGGATTTTAAGATCTGTGCAAATTCCCCATCCTTCCAAGAATCCGCCCGCTGGTGTGCCAGGGTCCCTCTGCGGTGGTGCACGCCTATATTTCCAGGGAGTTGGGAGGCTGAGGAAGGAGGATCCCAAAGTGGAGGCCAGTCTGAGCGACCTTAGTGAGGCCCTGAGCCATGTAGAGAGGTTTTTTTTCTGCCTCAAAATAAAACAAAAACAGGGCTGGGGACGGGGCTCCGTGGTTAAATGTCCCCGGGTTCATTCAGGTAAATCCTGAATGCCTCGACTTTTCTCCATTCTGCCAAATAATGAGGATATTGGAGGCCGTTTTCCTAGGGGCCTCTTTTTGGCTCTGAACCTTCATTTTTTTTTTTTTTTAACTTTTTATATTCACCGAAACCAAATTGAGACAGTGACCGGTGCAGAAGAGGACCCCATGTTCCCAATTGTCACGTTTCTTTCTGTTTCATTATGTCATATTATTGAGGTTCCGGGGACACATGTAAAGAGCCCCGTGGACTGGAGGCAGGTCCCTTGGTGTCGGGGCAAACGTGTTCGCGGTGTCACCGCCACCCCCAGTCCGGCCAGCTCCCACGGCCTCCCCGACACACGGGCTTCAACGCTCACCCCCTTGTCCCCAGCGGCCCCCCGGCTCTGCACGACCAGGTCCTCACTGGACACTCTTCCCCCCCCCCAGCTCCAGGACGTGTGCATCCGCCAGCCAACTGTTAGGGATCCCCGTGACGGTCAGCAGCTGAGTCCAGAAACGGAGCCAAGGACGAGGGTGCTGCTGAGAAAGGGAAGGTCGAAGAGATGGAGGCTACCCAGGTGGGAGACGGGTGGGTGTGGGCAGGTGGGTGGGCGGACAGAGGGCAGGTGGAGGTGACCAGCAGAGGATGGAGAGAGAGGGAGGTGGTCAGTAGGTGGAGGGATGGATGGAGAGATGATGGAGGTGGTCAGTAGATGGTGGGATTAATAGAGAGATGGTCAGTGGAGGTGATCAGTAGATGGTGGGATAGATGGAGGGATGATGGAGAGATGATGGTTGGAGGTGATCAGTAGATGGTGGAAGGATGGAGAGATGATGGAGGTGATCAGTAGGTGGTGGGATGGATGGAGACATGGTCAGTGGAGGTGGTCAGTAGGTGGTGGGGTGGATGGAGAGATGATTGGTGGAGGTGATCAGTAAATGGTGGGATAGATAGAGGGATGGACAGTGGAGGTGATCAGTAGATGGTGGAATTAATAGAGAGATGGTCAGTGGAGGTGATCAGTAGGTGGAGAGATGGATGGAGAGATGATGGAGGTGATCAGTAGATGGTGGGATGGATGGAGACGTGATGGATGGGGGCAATCAGTCGATGGTGGGATGGATGGAGAGGTGATTGGTGGAGGTGATCAGTAGATGGTACATGGATAGAGGGATGGTTGGTGGAGCAGACCAGTAGATGGTGGAATTAATAGAGAGATGGTCAGTGGAGGTGATCAGTAGATGGTACATGGATAGAGGGATGGTTGGTGGAGGTGATCAGTAGATGGTAGGATGGATGGAGAGGTGATTGCTGGAGGTGATCAGTAGATGGTAGGATGGATGGAGACATGGTCAGTGGAGGTGATCAGTAGGTGGAGGGATGATGGAGAGATGATGGATGGAGGTGATTAGTAGATGGTACATGGATAGAGGGATGGTTGGTGGAGCAGATCAGTAGATGGTGGAATTAATAGAGAGATGGTCAGTGGAGGTGATCAGTAGATGGTGGGGTGGATGGAGAGGTGATTGCTGGAGGTGATCAGTAAATGGTGGAATTAATAGAGAGATGGTCAGTGGAGGTGATCGGTAGGTGGAGAGATGGATGGAGACGTGATGGAGGTGGTCAGTGGATGGAGGACGGGTGGACACAGGGTGGTGGAGCTGATCAGTAGGTGACACACAGGGACAGGCAGGTGAGCACAGGCCCCTGAGAGGTGGAGGACAGGGACACCCACCTGCAGATACACACATGGACACAGGGTAGTGGTCAGCGGCAGGTGGACATGCTGGGTCTCCCTCAGCCTCCCTGGTGGCCCTACTGAGTGGACTTTCTTTCTGGCCTCATTCCTGACTGGTACCGGGCACAGCACCTGGACCTACGTAGGTGGCACTTTCCGAGTCAGGCCTCTGCACTGGGACCTGGGCTGCAGGTGACAGGTTTTGCCGTCTGGGGGACAACCCTGGACACCAGCTTGCATCGCCGGGACCCCCAAACTGTGTCCTGAAGCCCAGCTGGGTCCTGGGAAGAAAGTCCCACCAAGATCTCCTCCGAGTCCAGCCCCCCGCATCCCGGGAGCTCAGCCTCCACTGGAGACCTCTGTTCCAGGGTCAGCGGGGGACAGTCCTCCCCCCTGGAGAATCCGTTGGTGTGTATATGTGGGGGGGGGGGTCACATTTATTAAAATCAAGTCTCTGTGCAATTTTTTTTGATACCAGAAATTGAACTCAGGGGCCCTTGACCCCTGAGCCCCGTCCCCAGCCCCATTTTGCATTTTATTTAGGGACAGGGTCTCCCTGAGTTGCTTACGGCCTCCCTTTGGCGGAGGCTGGCTTTGAACTCGCGATCCTCCTGCCTCAGCCTCCAGAGCTGCTGGGATGACGGGTGTGCATCACTGCACTGGGCTCTCTCTGCAATTTTTAAGAATGATGTCATTTCTAACAGATAAAAAGGAACCAAGGGACCCGTCGCTCTTTGTTCCCCAGGTATATCTACGCCTCATCAGACGATTGATCTAATTTTTTGTTTTTTTGTATATTGTGCTACTCTGATAACGAATCGCTGAGTACGATGCATTTATAAACAGTAGAGCGTGCATTTGCTCTTGGTGAATAAACGCGCTTTTGTAAAAGCAAAATGTGCCAGGCCCTCATTAACTCTTTTATGGTGGCTTTTACAAAAAAAAAAAAAAAAAAAAAAAAAAAATGTGAGATTCTTTATTTTTCTTTCAAAAAAAAAAAAAAAAAAGACATACAAACTTAAATAGTAACCCAAAGAGCCATCTCTGATCCCATGCATTCTTAAAATAGTCCTGCCCCCAAGAATCGCATGATCATAATTATCACGATGTCACCTTAAGGGCTGTTACGGCCGCAGGAAAGCTGGCGTGTTTAGAGTCACCCCTTTACTGAGTCATGATGATTTATGAAAAAAAAAAAAACAGAAAAATAACCAGACAGGAAATAAAAATAAATAAGAATTTAAAAAAAAAAAAACAACTAGGCAAGCACCACCGTTCTATGATCCAAGGAAGAAAAAGGATATTTTGGAAGAAGGAGAAGACAAACAGAGCTACTTTGGAACAGACGCCCCCGACTGAAACCGTGCAAAGGGATTTTAGGCTTCAGAGTTGGTGGGGGGCGCCCAGGTCGCGGGGTACGGGAGCCACCTCCTTGGACTCAGGACGCATCCTCTCTCGGTTCTGCAGAAGCACCCACAGCTATTGGCGAGGATGTGGGGGGGAAAGGTACACACTCGTCCACTGCTGGTGGGACTCCAAATTGGTGCGGCCACTCTTGGACCCTGGAAAGTTATATCTCCTTCCCTAGATCCACCTCCCCTGATTGGGAATCAGCACCCACATATCAGACAGAACATTCCACCCTTGACGATTTTGGTGACTGGCTTATTGCATGTAGCATGATATTCTATGAGTTCCAATCATTTTGCCAGCAAATGCCCTGCTTTCATCCTTCTTCACGGCTGCGTAATATTCCACCGTGTATGAACACCACCATCCATCTCTGGGAGGGGCACCCAGGTGGGCTCCACCGCTTAAAACTTAATTCATTCTTATTCCTATATATTCAACAACAATGTCCCTCTTTTTATTTGGGATTTCAATCACTCATGATTTTTTTTTTTTTTTGGTCATTTAAGTCAAAATTGGTCACTTTAGTTCATTTTTCTCAAAGCACCAATCCTGTATTTTATGCATGTCTTTTGCTCTTTCTGTATACATTTTTTTTTCAAAATTGGTCACTTTAGTTGACTTTTCTCAAAGCACCAATCTTCTATTTTATGCATGTCTTTTGCTCTTTCTGTATACATTTTTTTTTTTAAATTTTGTGGAACCGGTGATTGAACCCGGGGTGCCTAGCCACGGAGCCACATCCCCAGCCCTTTTTCATTTTTAAATTGATTGAAACAGGGTCTCACTCAGTGGTCCAGGGCCTCACTTAATTGCTGAGGCCGGCCTCCGATTTGCAATCCTCCTCCCTCAGCCTCCCGATCCACTAGGATCCCAAGCACGCACCATGGCACTGAGCTGTGAGTTGCCTTTTGGACGTCAGGGAAGGTGTGCAAAGTGCCCCAAACCCTGTGGATTGGGGGACGTTGTGCTTTTGCTGAGTTCATGTCACATCATGGTCCTGCGTGGCTTCTGTTTTCTTCTTTGACCCACGCGTGATGGACGTACCCACTACCCAAACGCCCTTCTGTTTTTGATCCCTAATGTGGTTCCTCACTGGTGAGAAACACACTTGCTGCAATTCCACTCCTTTAAAATTCTTTGAGGTCGGACCTTTCTTGGCTGGGAATGCTGTGCATTATAGGGTATGCACAGCACCCTCTCTGGGCTATCCAAATGAGGTACCAGCAGTACATTTTTTCCCCAACAGTGGCCAGGCAGGGCCAAACATCCCCCACAGTGAGGAAGCAAAGTCGCCCCCTATTAGGAAACACACCGATGGACAATTCTTGGTGAATCCCCCACACCTCCCATTGGACAGCAGCCGCCATATTGGTAAGAATTCCATCTTCCTGTGCAGGAAAGCCCCCAGGGCAGGTGCAGCACCTGGATACAGCACGACCTGAGTCAATATCCGTGGCTCTCAACGGACTGAAGCTAGGAATCAACGAATCCCCTTGAAATGGCAGAGCTATCTCTGGAGCTTCCCCCCCCTGAGCAAACTCTCGCCAATCGTCGCTGCCCCGATTCTGTAGATGATGGTTTCAGAACATCCCGCGGCAGAGCCAGGTGCGGTCCACATAAATCTTAATTATCATCATAGGCAAGACTCGAGGAGGGACTTCCAGGTCTCGGAGGGACGCAGGGGGCTCTGGATTTTATGCCATAATTCAGAATTAAGGAGCCAAAGACACCAAGGATCACCGCTGAGGCGGATTTTTCACATTGGTAATGGACCCTTTCATGCTTCCATTTTCCCCCGTGTAAACGGCCAACCATGAATCTCTGGGCCCAACATTCACGCCCCAATTACCTGTGGATTTAAGGCACTGGGTGGAGAATTCAGTGCCGGCTCCTTTGCAGAGCAAATTGCTTTCTTATTTTTTCACTGTCTCCTCTCTGAGGAGCAGATTTGTGCTTCATCGGGTTATGAGAGGTGTAGACTAAAAGTGGATTAATCCACTTGGATGGACTCACTGGGTGGTGGCTGCAGCAGGTGGGGTGTGGCTGGAGGAGGGGGTCCCTGGGCTGTGCCTTTGGGGTCTCTGTCCTGTCCCTGGTGAGCAGAGCTCTCTCTGCTCCCTGGTGTAACCTAATAGTGGATTAATCCACTTGGATGGACTCCCTGGGTGTAGACTCATAGTGGATTAATCCACTTGGATGGACTCACTGGGTGTAGACTAAAAGTGGATTAATCCACTTGGATGGACTCACTGGATGGTGACTGCAGCAGGTGGGGTGTGGCTGGAGGAGGGGGTCCCTGGGCTGTGCCTTGGGGGTCTCTGTCCTGTCCCTGGTGGGCAGAGCTCTCTCTGCTCCCTGGTGCCCTGTCCTGAGCTGCTCTCCTCCTCCAGGCCCTGCCGCCATCTTGTTCTGCTCCCCTTGGGCCAGAGCCATGGAGTCGGCCACCAGGGACTGGACCTTGGACACCATGAGCCCCGGGTCAACTTCTCTTCTTCTAAAAGCTCAGGTGTGAGATACTACAAGAACCTTCAGAGGTGAAATAATTGGGTTCACAGAGGTGTAGACTAAGTGGATTAAAGCACTTGGATGGACTCCCTGGGTGGAGACTGCAGCAGGTGGGGTGTGGCTGGAGGAGGGGGTCCCTGGGCTGTGCCTTTGGGGTCTCTCTCCTGTCCCTGGTGAGCAGAGCTCTCTCTGCTTCCTGGTGCAACCTCATAGTGGATTAATCCACTTGGATGGACTCACTGGGTGGTGACTGCAGCAGGTGGGGTGTGGCTGGAGGAGGGGGTCCCTGGGCTGTGCCTTTGGGGTCTCTGTCCTATCCCTGGTGGGCAGAGCTCTCTCTGCTTCCTGGTGTAACCTAATAGTGGATTAATCCACTTGGATGGACTCCCTGGGTGGTGAGTGCAGCAGGTGGGGTGTGGCTGGAGGAGGGGGTCCCTGGGCTGTGCCTTTGGGGTCTCTGTCCTGTCCCTGGTGAGCAGAACTCTCTCTGCTTCCTGGTGCAACCTCATAGTGGATTAATCCACTTGGATGGACTCACTGGGTGTAGACTAAAAGTGGATTAATCCACTTGGATGGACTCACTGGGTGGTCACTGCAGCAGGTGGGGTGTGGCTGGAGGAGGGGTCCCTGGGCTGTGCCTTTGGGGTCTCTGTCCTGTCCCTGGTGGGCAGAGCTCTCTCTGCTCCCTGGTGCCCTGTCCTGAGCTGCTCTCCTCCTCCAGGCCCTGCCGCCATCTTGTTCTGCTCCCCTTGGGCCAGAGCCAGGGAGTCACCCTTCTAAGAACTAGTCACCTCGCTGTCCTCAGCCCCTCTTCTTTCTCTGTTCCCTGGAGTTCCTGCCGTCAGCTCTGGGACCGCTGGGACTCAGCAGTCACTCAGCCTTGGCTTTGGATGCAAGGGGGATCCCTTTGCCCCGGGGCCGCCCCGAGTGGCAGCTCTGGCTTGGCCAATGCTCTGCCCAGAGCCCTCCAGAGTCCCCCTTGGTTTCCCACCTTTCAATCTGAACTTCCTGGGAGACAGGGATGTCAGCCTGCGCCTCTCCCTTCCTTTCTGTATGGAATTGGCCTCCGGAACCATAAATATCTGTTCACGCCACAAAGTACTTACAGCCCCATAAAACCGACCTGTTAGAAATAAACTGTGACCATCACAGATACTGGCTCCGTCAGCCGAGAAAGCGTTCAATGTGTTTCCTGTTAAATGAGACCTCATTTTGGACTCCCTTCCCCATTAACGTGGAAATGGAGAATCCTCCAGAGCAGACGTGGTGTTTCCTCTGTAGGACTTTGTAAATGATGGGCTTTTTTCCCCCTGTTGAGGAGCATGCACCCTGAGAAAATCATATGAAGAAAAACATCAGAATCTATGGCAGTTTCACGTTGGCTTCGGATGCACTGACTCATGATGGACGGGGACTTGCCTTCGGTTTCATTTCACGGGGACCTTTGTTTCCAATAAACATGTTTTGGTAGAAAATTTGATCCTCAGATATCTTGTTTGCACATAGCAGGCACTAATGCCCCCAGCTCTGGGCTGCAGCCCGAGGTCCAGGCGGGGCTGACCGGGGTCAGCTGAGGCTGCTTCCTGCTCCCAGAAGTGCCTTCTCCTGGGTCTTCCAAGGTGGACGGGCAAGGGGCTCTTGAGTCTCTCTGATAAGGACCCTGGTCCCCTTCATGGGCTGCACCTGGGAGCTCAGCCCTCCCAGGACCCCCCTCCAAACCAGCACCTGGGTGAGGGGTCAACACACCACATTTGACTTGTGTGGTTGCATGAGGTTCAAGCTGCCATATTGGTTTTGGGCACTGGCTACATGAGATTCCTGCTGCCATTTTTGTTCAGGGCATTTATTGCATGAGGTTCCTGCTGCCATGTTGGTTTGGGGCATCTATTTGGTGAGGTTCCTGCTGCCATATTGGATTGGGGCATTTATTACATGAGGTTCGGGCTGCCATGTTGGTTCAGGGAATTCAGGGATCACTGATCCCTTTTTTAGGTTGAAAGGCCAAAGGAATGGAGCTGCACCCTTTAGCTTTCAGAATCAGGGGTGCGTCTGCAAAGGGCACCCACCCGAAGACCCCCTGGCATGGCCAACATCATGGGGTTGTGCCCCGTGGCTAGTGGAGGGGTCTTGTACCTCCTGATGGTCCATTAGGGCCCCTTAGATGATTGACAGCTAATGCTCCCAGCTCTGGGCTGCAGCCCGAGGTCCAGGTGGGGTCGACCAGGGTCAGCTGAGGCTGCTTCCTGCTCCCAGAGGCCCTTCTCCTGGGTCCTCCATGGTGGATGGGCAGGGGGTTCTCAGGGTCTCTTATAAGGACCCTCATCCTCTTCATGGGCTGCACCCCATGAGCTCAGCCCTCCCAGAGCCCCCCTCCAACACCAGCCATTCTCCATTTTCACGTTTATTGGAGACTCGCGACTGAGCCTCCGTCACCCACCAGAGTGACAGAACAGCTTCATGGACACTGGTCTCCCCACGCCCCAAAGAATGTGGTGTTGGAATTGAGCCCAGAGCCACGTCCCCTGCACGACAGGACACCTTTGCAATCCTCCCCCGTAGATGCATGTTTTCGCATCAGCTCTGCTGGCCGGTGGGGGATACGGATTCCTGTTCCTTCCAAGCTCATAGGTTTGGATGGGTTCAAAAATGGAGGCTGCAGACGGGGCCAGGCTCAGTTCCAATTTCAGTCACCCATGGAGGGCTGCCCAGTGGGTGAGGGGTCAACACACCACATTTGACTTGTGTGGTTGCATGAGGTTCAAGCTGCCATATTGGTTTCGGGCATTGCCTCCATGAGGTTCCTGCTGCCATTTTTGTCCAGGGCATTTATTGCATGAGGTTTCTGCTGCCATGTTGGTGTGGGGCATCTATTTGGTCAGTTTCCTGCTGCCATATTGGATTGGGGCATTTATTACATGAGGTTCGGGCTGCCCAGTGGGGGTCTCCCGTGACGTTAAAGAGGCATCACTGATGGGAATCACATCAAAACCAAGCCATGGAAACATCTGGTGTGGAAACCAAGGATCTTACAGGGAAAAGCATCCCTATCTGTCCATATTCCTAAAATCCTTCGCCCACTTTAATCCGATCAAAATTCTTTGTACTCAGTTCTTGACATGTCACTCATCTACTTATGTATTTTTATTTTTCTGGAGGGGCGTCCGGGTAGTGAGCAACGCAACCACATTTATCGTCAGTTCCAGAATGAACATGGAACCGATTTTCCGTCCCAGTTTCCAGGGGCGTTCAGTGTGGATGGATTTCAAGTGGCCAACATCTCGCCCCTCAGCCATTCCTTTAGCATCCTGCCCAATTCTTGTCCACCGTGGGTCCGACTGTCACCAAGACATGAAATCTCTTCCCTGGGAGACAGCAGAGCGGAACCGACAATCGTTTTTCTGAAACAAGGACTAAAAGGTTCACACTTTTGGAAATGGAAAAACGGTGTGTCCACCTCCATGTAAGAGGGAAGAAAACCCAACTCCACATTATCTCAGCCCAAGCTCCAATGAGAAAAGTCATCTACGGGCGCCATTTTGAATCCCACTGATGGGCCATTAATTGATGCTCACAATTCCCGCAGCTTCCTTTAGTGATTTTTCTTTTTAAACATTATGGATGGATTTTGTGGAAATGTGACTGATACTCACTCCGTGGCTCTTTTCTGTGGATTCTTTCATGCCAAAGAGGAAAGAATCCAAAATGAATAGAGAAAGATACCCATCAGGTAAATGAACTTCGAAGAAATAGATCTAATAAAAAACTCAAACTCCCTGTTTAAAATTTCTTTACCCTTCGCAATTTACCATCCTACATTTATTCCTTTCAAACAGGAAGGTTTTTCCCAGTTCCCTCATGTATCAATATATTGATTTCCTTTGTGGCCATCTGGAAGATGGTTTAAGAAATACAGGCAAATTCTCATGATTTTCCAGGTATTTTTTGCTCATGAGCAAACCAGAGAAGGTGAATCAGGAAGGAGGAAAAGAAAGGTAGAAATAAGGGAAGGAAGAAGGAATGAAGTTGGTTTCAGGTGCGTGCAGAGGCACATACCTGGAATCCCAGCCACCTGGGAGGCTGACACAGGAGGCTGGTAAATTGGAGGCCAGCCTCCGCAATTTAGCAAAGCCCTGTTTCAAAGTAAAAAACAAAATGGACTAGGAATATAACTCAGTGATTGAAGCATTCCTGGATTCTCTTTCCAGTACCTAAAGGAGAAACCAAATGTTATAGTATATATTTATGCATATTTTTGTAAATATATATTCTTATATATCACAAACATATAATCTAAATCACGTAGGATATTATTACGATTTATATAATCATAAAAATATGACTCATATACTATAAATATAAATACACAGAGATATGTAAAGAAATCTGTATCTTGGGAATCGCTATCAGAAAGCATCAGCCAGGCAGAACCTTGTACATCTGTACTTTCAATGGCTTGGGAGGCTGAGGCAGGAGGATCACAAGTTGGAGGCCAGCCTTGGCCGCTTAGTGAGTCCACTTTGTGAGACGCTGCCTCAAAATTTTAAAAACTAAATAAAACAAAAAGGGCTGGGGATGTGTTGCCCAGTGGTTAGGCACCGCTGGGTTTGATCCCTGTTTCCAAAAGTGAATCAATCAACCTAATCCTTCAATCATTAATGAAAATAAAAAGGGGACATATGAATTCATCCCAGAGTGCACCAGGGTCCTGAGACCCCCCTCTCCCCAGACCCTTCAACGACAAGGAGGGCGCCCGGAATTTCTGCGTCACCTCCCACCAAGGTTTAAAGCACCTCATAAAAATGAATAAATAAATAAAAAGCAAAGGTCTAAAAATATCTATATTTTTAAATGCAGCACGGTCCTGTGGGGGCCGTAGCAGCTCTCAGGAGCCCTGAGGCGGGGGGAATGGGCTTCTCTTCCTATTTTCCAACCTCCAACCCAGTCTCGATCTCGAGATGCCAGTTTCTGATTGAATCTTTCTGTCCCTGCGACAGAAAGACCTGTCTAAAGGGCAGGGTCAGAGAGGGAGCCCGAAACCAGGGCTGTGTTGCGTTGCTAATGAGTTTTCCGTTGCCCTGTGCCGGGTCCCGACCCTCCTGGGCTAACTCCAGGGCTAGCGGGCTTTGTCCTCTGTCACCCTTTTGTTCCACAAGAGTGAGCGCCAAGGGTTTGTAAAAAATCACCGGCGTCCCCAGCCCTATTTTGCATTTTATTGAGAGACAGGGTCTCCCTGAGTTGCTTAGGGCCTCCCTTTGGCGGAGGCTGGCTCTGAACTCACCATCCTCCTGCCTCAGCCTCCCAAGCCGCCAGGATGGCAGGCCCCTGTGCCGGGTCGCTCCCATTTTTGAGCAATACCAGTGCAGATAAATTCTTTAATAAATGCAGATGATCATAGTTTAATCATTACAATCATCTCCGTTTTCAGTCTCGTGGACTTACAGGTGACAATGACGTCTATAACCATCAGGCACCTGAGCCTTAAAGTTGACGGGCGTCCACTGAGCCCCCTGAATCAGCCTGGGAGGGGTCCAGAAGGGCATGGGTTAATTCCCTAACCGCTCTGCCTTTTTTTTTTTTTTTTTTTTTCTGTCTCCTCTTTCAAACACTCTGTTCATTGTAGAATAATTGCTGATGAGACCGGTTTGAAAGGTCACGGGAATCAAGAGCCAGCCAGGGGGCCACAATCAGGGCCCACGCATGTCTTAGGAAACACAAAGCAATGTCACCAATGTCCCAGGAGGCAGAAGGCTTAAAGGACAGCCTTGTGCATGGACTGGGACCCTGCAAGGCTCGCCCCCCCTCCCCCGCTTTGCAAGAGCAGATAAGAGCAGCAGAGAGCAGATAAGAAGAGGCAAGAAGCAGCTGCTGATCCGACTCAGAGACCGGTGCCTGCTTCCTTCCAAGAGAAAAATAGAAAACCCAAGACCGAGACATTTTTCATAAAGCCCTAAAGATCCAGCAAGAAGATCCAATCGGCATCCTCCCGCAGCAAGGATCTCCCACAATCTCACACCCCCCCCCCCAGCCCCAGGGGCAACAATGTATCAGATTTTCGTCTGTCGTTGTAACAAAGTGACTTTGCAAGATGTGCAGCCTGGTTTGCAGGTGGAGCCTGGTGCATTCAGACAGAGTGAAAACCGTGACTTTTCACGATTTTACCTCCATGCACATTTCTTAACCCCCACCCCAGAGGCCAACCCGGTGGTCTCAAAGGGCGATTTGGTCCGTTTTCAAACCTGCAACCAACGTGAAACTCATGGGAAAAAAACACAGAAATAAATGCATTTGACCCTTTGGATAGTCGAGCTCTTTTGCAAAATCTGGGACATTGCTTCTACCCACCGGGGCCTACAGACATTTCCTTTCTGGCTCTGAAATTGATAAAGATGTCACTGTGGGCCGCCTGTTGCAAAAAGATTTTTTTAAAAAAAAAAATTGCACGTTACTCTAGCAAAAATCGTGCATGCATATTATCAAAGTTCAGGTGAATGCAATCAAATGGCCATGAAGATGATTCAATTTTATAACGCAGAAAATGGACCCTTATCACCGTGTTCGAGGACTGTTCAGAGCAGGTGGGGGCCGATCTGTGCAAAAGAAGTTATAAATGCACGAAAACGTCCTGCCTGGAAGAATTGGCCGTTTCGATGAATTTTGCCCAAAGGATTTAGAGCTCACCCAGCGCAGAACGTGTCCAGTGATTTCTATTGAGAAACTTAATTGCCGAATTGCAATACGTGTGCCTATTAAAAAAAAAAAAAACCCTCACAGAAAATATATTTAAATCATATCTGCGTATAAATTGATCTGAGCAACCTCACCTACACGCATCCTGTTGCTTTACGAAAATCGCTTGATTGAGTTCGTTACATTTTGCTTAAATTGCATCAGCAAAGACACAGCAGTGCAGGTTCCGTCCTCTTGGAAGAGAGAGACACCAGTTCTTGCAGAGGGTAAAATATAAACTTGGGTCCTATCATGTAAGTAAATTTATTAAAATATATAATACACACATAGAGACATGCACATATCGATATATATATATTATATATATAATTATATATAAATTGTATTTTATAATTATATGTAAATATGTATAATGCATATTATATATTTTCTATACCAATATTTGTGCATTTGTATATAAAGTATATATAGCACCTGCATTGTGCATGAATATGTAAAAATGCTTATCACATATTATATATATATATATATATATATATAATGATATATAATGATAATATATATAAGCTATATGATATATATATATAATTAATCTAGGTATATAAGCATTTATATGCATATAATTATATATAAGTGCAATCATCTAAATGCAATTATATAGATGCAATTATAAGTAAGCATCTGTATTATATCATAAATATGTGCATTAGACATTATATATAAATAGGTATCCGTTCTGACAGCCAGTTGCTGGCTGTCGCTGCGAACCAATCCCCGAAGCCTGGCAAAAGGACAAAATGTCGTTCACTGATACACTACTGCACCCAGAAGGGATAGAGCCACAATGAGGAGCTCATGCTGCAATGATTTTTTATTTATTTTATTTTATTTTTTTTTGCTAAGATCACTCTACAAAGCAGTTTCTTTTAAGATTCAAATATTCTTCTCTTAAAACCCTGCAATCCCACCCCAAGATCAAGGGGAAACCAGGCCACAGAGATGGGCCTGTGATTATCCCTGGACACTCCGTACCCAAGAGCCAACGAAGGTGGTGCACATCTGCCATCCTGTTCTTTGGGAGGCTGAAGCAGGAGGACCGGAAAACTCGAGGCTGGCCTCGGCAACTTAGTGAGAACCCGTCTGAAAATTTATTGGAAAAACAGGAGCTGGGGGTGTAACTCCAGTGCCACCATTAAATAAATTAAAAAAAATAAGAAAAAATAAATAAAAGTGGAAAAAAATCCAAATAGAGAAGAGAAACCAATATCCGTCAGTTGGGGAATAAATACAAGGACCCACTGGGTTTCACCCACATGAAGAATATCTTATAATAACCAGAAGTAAACTTCTTTTCTTTTTTTGGGGGGGGGTACTGGGGGTTAAACTCAGGACCACTTGACCCCTGAGCCCCGTCCCCAGCCCTATTTTGCATTTTATTGAGAGACAGGGTCTCCCTGAGTTCCTGAGGGCCTCCCTTTGGCAGAGGCTGGCTTTGAACTCACGATCCTCCTGCCTCAGCCTCCCGAGCCTTATTCTACTCATCTCCCTTTGATTGACAGCCTGTCCATCAATGCATAGAGAAAACAGGACGTGTACACACAAGGCACTTTTATTCAGCCATAAAGAAAAATAAAATTTTATTACTGGCAGGAAAATGAAATGCGAGACCATTCCGTTTAGCAAAATAAGCCCGACTCCGAGAACCCAGGGTCTTCTGTTTTCTGGCCAAATACATTTTTAAAACCATATTTCTAAAACAAATTCCAGCAGGTGAAATGTGACAGGGAGCAAGTGATATGTATTTTTTTTCTCTCTCTCTCTCTCTGCCTCGGCTGGAAAAAAAAAATTTTTTTTTTTTCTGTTTACTCAGAAAAATTCAAAGCAAATACTCATTAAAAGGTTGGCGATCGTGGTACCCACTCCCCCTCGTGCCTGCTCATATTGACCTGGGGTGGTTTTATGCACAACATAAATCATTATCAACATAGAAAACAAACAAACACAGGGGTATGATAAATAAGTAAAACCCAGGCACCGATCCAATGCAGCGCTCCAGGAAGCATAAGAAAAATAAATGGGTTTAAGACACTTTGAGAAGCAGAAGCCGTCCCACAGAGCACCTGGCCGTCACCTGCTGATCCTCCACACCTGGGGTGTGCACATGGAATTGGGTCTGAACAGGCTTCGCTTGTAAAATAGGACCCAGGAGGCGGCCATGTGCATGGCGACTGCACATGGATTTCTATTTGCATTTCACAGGCAAGACCTGGGTTCTCCCTCTGATCCATTTCCCCAAATTGTCTACACTGAATTTTGGATTCGGGTTCAGGACAACGCCACGCCCCTGTTTGCCATCCTGACCCCATTATCAAGTGCGTGAGGGGCATGACCGCAGGGGGAGGATTCTGTTTATTTGTAGATATTTGCAGATTACAGGGTGACTCAAGTGGAGGCTGATTGGGCAGAAAATCCTGTTCATTCCACTATTCGAATTTTCCCCAGATAAATGCATTGCACGGGGCACAGTGTTCTTCTTTTTCGGTAGGAAATTGAGCTACTTTTCATTTTGTTTTGTGAGAAAGAGGCTGCTACGATTTGGAGACGAGGTGTCCCCCAAAAGCTCGTGGGTAGAAAGGCAATAAAGTTCAGAGGTAAAATTATCAGATGATGGGAGTCTTAACCTCATCAGTGGATTAATCCACTTGGATGGACTCACTGGGTGTAGACTCATAGTGGATTAATCCACTTGGATGGACTCCCTGGGTGGTGACTGCAGCAGGTGGGGTGTGGCTGGAGGAAGGGGTCCCTGGGCTGTGCCTTTGGGGTCTGTGTCCTGTCCCTGGTGAGCAGAGCTCTCTCTGCTTCCTTGTGTAGACTAATAGTGGATTAATCCACTTGGATGGACTCACTGGGTGGTGACTGCAGCAGGTGGGGTGTGGCTGGAGGAGGGGGTCCCTGGGCTGTGCCTTTGGGGTCTCTGTCCTGTCCCTGGTGGGCAGAGCTCTCTCTGCTCCCTGGTGTGGACTAATAAGTGGATTAAACCACTTGAATGGACTGAATGGTGACTGCAGCAGGTGGGGTGTGGCTGGAGGAGGGGGTCCCTGGGCTGTGCCTTGGGGGTCTCTGTCCTGTCCTGGGTGAGCAGAGCTCTCTCTGCTTCCTGGTGTAGACTAATAGTGGATTAATCCACTTGAATGGACTCACTGGGTGGTGACTGCAGCAGGTGGGGTGTGGCTGGAGGAGGGGGTCCCTGGGCTGTGCCTTTGGGGTCTCTGTCCTGTCCCTGGTGGGCAGAGCTCTCTCTGCTCCCTGGTGCCCTGTCCTGAGCGGCTCTCCTCCTCCAGGCCCTGCCGCCATCTTGTTCTGCTCCCCTTGGGCCGGAGCCATGAAGTCGGCCACCAGGGACTGGACCTCGGACACCATGACCCAAATCTTATCTAAGATCTTCTTGTGAGGTCATTGGGTCCAGCCAAAGAAGAGCTGATTGACACCACTAGTAGTGGATTAATCCACTTGGATGGACTCACTGGGTGTAGGCTCACAAAGGTCAAAACAATCTCAAGGTCAATGTGGCCCCAAGGTTTCTTGAACCAAGAACGTCTCAGGAGCGATACTGTATTTTGTGAGTCCCGCTGCAGAGTCGGACAAGGGTGTTCCTCAGCCTCCTCAAATAGCGTATATGGTCTCAAGGTTTATTCCCTTCTTACTTTTTAGCAGCCTCAAAAACAATGATGTGGCAAAGGTGGTTGACGCCTGTCAACCCAGCCATGGGGGAGGCTGAGGCAGGAGGATCACAAGTTGGAGGCCAGCCTCCGCCATTTAGTGAAGCCCTGACTCCAAATAAAAGAAAAATTGGCTGGGGGTGTGGCGCAGGGGTAGAGTGACCTTGGGTTCAGCCCCAGTACTGCAATAATAATAATAATAATAATAATAATAATAATAAGTTAATTAATTAGCAGCTTAGAGGTGCAATGTCCTGGATTCCATTCATATACAAATAATGGTAATAATAATAATTAGTTAAAAACAAAAAAAAGGAAAGGCTGAGATTCTCACCGTCTATAGAGACTGGAGTGAATGCATCATACCTTGTTGGGGGGTATTTTCCTCTTCACACCATGATGCTGAATACCATCTGGTTTTTACCTAGTAGATCTAGGTAATGTCCACTTCAAAAAAATGTCTCTGGACATTGCCTAATGTCCCTTACCCTTTTGGAAAAATTACGATGGCTTCTCCGTGATATTTCCCTTTTTAAAAGAGGAGGATCTGTAGAAATTGGCAAATCCTCCTGCGCGCTCAGTGAATCAGCAATAACTACGGCCAGTTTTGCTTTCTTTGTGTTTGCAGGTATTAATATTTGTGTGTATGTATGAGGTACCACGTGAAGGTCTGATTCCTGCCTATGTTGGGAGGTGTTTTCATCCATTAGAGGACGAAAAGTTGACCTGGGGCTCACGGTGTCCGAGGTCCAGTCCCTGGTGGCCGACTCCATGGCTCTGGCCCAAGGGGAGCAGAACAAGATGGCGGCAGGGCCTGGAGGAGGAGAGCAGCTCAGGACAGGGCACCAGGGAGCAGAGAGAGCTCTGCCCACCAGGGACAGGACAGAGACCCCCAAGGCACAGCCCAGGGACCCCGTCATCCTCCAGCCACACCCCACCTGATGCAGTCACCACCCAGTGAGTCCATCCAAGTGGATTAATCCACTATGAGTCTACACCAGGGAGCAGAGAGAGCTCTGCTCACCAGGGACAGGACAGAGACCCCAAAGGAACAGTCCAGGGACCCCCTCTTCCAGCCACACCCCACCTGCTGCAGTCACCACCCAGTGAGTCCATCCAAGTGGATTAATCCACTATTAGGTTACACCAGGAAGCAGAGAGAGCTCTGCTCACCAGGGACAGGAGACCCCAAAGGCACAGCCCAGGGACCCCCTCCTCCAGCCACACCCCACCTGCTGCAGTCACCACCCAGTGAGTCCATCCAAGTGGATTAATCCACTATGAGTCTACACCCAGTGAGTCCATCCAAGTGGATTAATCCACTATGAGTCTACACCCAGTGAGTCCATCCAAGTGGATTAATCCACTTCTAGTCTACACCCAGTGAGTCCATCCAAGTGGATTAATCCACTATGAGTCTACACTCAGTGAGTCCATCCAAGTGGATTAATCCACTTTTAGTCTACACCTCTCCTAGCCCAATCATTCCATCTCTGCAGGTTCTCACAGTGTCTCAGAGCGGAGCCTCGTGTTATCTGCACCAGAACGGGAAGAGATCAACTCCAGGTAATGGACGTATCCGTTACCACCAATGCCCCCCTTCCTGACCAGCGAGTGCATTCAGATCCTTTTCCCCTAATTACCTGAAGACTCTGATGCATCCTGAATTACAGTCGTCCTGCTGTTGGGTCAAAGAGCAGGACACATCCCTGGTGCCCACAGACCCTCTCCCCTGCACCTTGGTGGCTTCTCTTCACGAATCCCTTGTGCACATTCAGGGTGGCCATACCTCGTTGGCCCTGGAGGCCCAGGAACCCGGCCAGACTGGGCTTCCAAGTGCCCGCTGTGCAGTCCCTGAGCCGCCTTGAATCGTCCCCTTAATGAGCTCCCGATGCTGCCCGTCTGTTACAATCTGGGGATATTTGTTCCATCTGGGTCTAGACGGCGGGAGATGGAAGACCCCATCTGCTCCCCACGCCTGTCCCCGTCCTTGTTACCAGGAGCAACTGAAGAGATGCACTCACCTCTTGGGGCCATTAGGAGATTTTATGGGAAATGCCCACGAACCCCAAACGGTCACCTGGAGGACTCATCTTCTGCACCACGCTGACCCCAGTCCCATGGTCTCTGGGGATTCTGGGTTTGCAGTTCCCCGATGGGTGTAAACAGCAGGTGCTGAGCTGACCCTGGGCACAGGCTCAGACCATGGCAAACGTGCATTTCTGGGGCATCTACTCGTGTCTGGGTCCCTGCAGATGTCTCCCAGTTATGCTCCTCCTAGGAGAAGTCACCCCACACCCTCCACGTGACATTTTATTGTGCGTCTGTCACTGGGAATATAATCCTCTACTAATATGGGTTGAATTGCATGTTTTTTTAAAAAAAATTATAGGCTATGTTCAGAGCATGTTTATAGATATTTTTTTTTTCAGTCTGAAGAAAGTCAAACTGCTCATTGCAACGAAATCTATGATTTTAAAGTCAATAAGGTGACTCGAAAGGGGGGTATAAGCGGGGTGTGCATTGATAGGCAAAGATATATTTTTTTTTTTGGATAGCAATATTTGCATTCAAAAAAAAGCTTGGTAATTATTGTGCCCTGAGATTTTTTGTGTGTGTGGTTTGGGATTTTGCTCTGAGCCCCGATCTGCAGGGAGTTGCAATGTATAATGATGATACATTTTATGTACTTTATAGATTTCATGCATTTTAAAATAGATGAATTTTATAAATATAAATTTAAGATATAAAAAAATATCGTATTAATATAAAATATGTAAAATCTTATACATACATAAAAGTACGTATTTCTATATAGAGATTTAGGTCAACACGCATCATTTATAATGTAGGTTCACATATTTTATTTATAGACGTCTCGATATTGGTGATAGATGGTTAGGAAGAGAGACTGATAGATTAATAGATGCAGGGAAATCAGTCCATCAATGGATCAGTGCAGACGTAAGTAGCTGCAAATCCGTTGTTGGTTGCATCTCTTGACCCTGTTTCCTGACGCCATAAATTGCATTTTTCTATTCCCTCTCGATGTCTTTAGGTAGAAGCAAGAACTCAATTCCTTTTCCTTCAGGGATACCAGACCCTACCCGTGTGTCCTTGCTTAATCCAGGTGACAAAGGTCGTTTCTGTTTCGATGCCTTAAGAAATCGTTTCATTAAGAAATTGGTTTTCTGGCCCCTAGACATTATATTTTTATATTTCTTCCCATGCAGAAGCCTGGTACCTTTATAATCTATGGGTTCCTTTGAATTTTCAATGCACAGGGTCAAGGTTCCTATGAATAATTAATTTGCATCGAAACACACACCAAAAAAAAAAAAAACCCATAAAACCAACCACGGAATTGCATCTGCTTAGGTCGGTATTGATCAATTGATCCCTTGATTTCCCTATTTCTCTCTATTGATCGATCGCCCTATCTTCCTAACCATCTGTCACCAATATTGGGATATATATAATAAAAGCATATATCATAAGTGATAGATGCTGATCGATATTTCTGCTTCCCAAGTAAAATTCAGGTGCTCGGCACCGAAGGCTGGTGGAAAGGTGTTGATGGGGGAGGAATACAACTCGGCTTTTATTTGCATTTAACAGATTAAATTTCATGAATCTTTACACTGAGGTATGAGCCAAGAGACTCCCCCCAAAAAATACACATTGAGCCCCGGAAAAAGCCTGTGTCCATTTTTTTACCCAGGCTTGAGTATCAGCATAATTCTCATTTTTTTTTCCTTAAGTATTTGGATGGGATCCTGCTCCACCTGGGTGCTGTTAAAAGGCGACACACCAGTAATTAAGCCCCAGCTCTGTAGCATGCACGTGGGACCCTTCTCGTCACCAATAACCCCCCCGGCTCCATTGGGTGCCATGAATTAGGTGCCCCAATCCATCAGACTTTCAGAGAACTTTTTCATTGTGCACAAATGTCGTCTCCTCAGTTCAAAACCTAGGCATTTCCAAACCCCTGCCGATTAAAAGGAAAAAGAAAAGAAATCAAGAATCATTTTTTTTTTAAATTTTCTTGGCATCCTATAAACAGACCGTGCAGCATCCGTTGCAAAACACTTCCAGAGAATCGTTTTATACCCAACCCTAGGCCCCTATTTTTTTTTTTTTCTTTCTGTTATCGTTCGTAGAAAACCTCTTCTGCAAAAATTCCCGGCCGCTACCATTGGTCTTGTGGAGACGATGCACAAAAAAGAATCCAGATCCGGTTTCCTGTGCGCCCTTGGAGCTTGGCTCTGTGCTCCTCCGATGCGTTTCAGGATGCAAGACACCTGCACGGACGTCCCATTTTTCTCTGCGGCTCTGAAATCCCGTTTCAGTGCCACTCACCGGATGAGTTCCATTCCCACTCTCCGTCTGCACAGAGTGCTGCAGCCACACACCAGGGTGACCCTACCGTGGGCTTTATCCAGAGGCGAAAGCATCCTCCTAACGAGCAGAATGGACACAGCAAAGTCCAGGAGCCTGGGTCCCGTAGCACAGGCAGGTCCTCAGCTCCACGAAGCTTTCTTCTTGCAACGGGACACACTTCTGGCCCAGAAAGACATTCCACGGGGCCATGCACCTGTCTGTGTGCCATCCAACGGCTTCCTGGCCAAATGGGCTGCTGACAGCACAGGATGCTGAACGGCAGAACACTCTCGGCGTGGTGCAGACGAAGCTGAGAAAGGGAGATGCTGGCAGAGAATCGGTTCCCAACCTTCACTATGAAGCACAGCCAGCCTCCCCTGCAAAATCACGTACCCAGCTTCCTGCGCCTGCCTAAATAAAGAGCAAACGGCCAACAAATCACTGCTTTGTGAAGGCATCAGAGGCAGGCACCGCCTTGGGGCCAGGAATGCACCAAGGGATGCCATCTCATTATGATTATTATTTATCATTCTATCAGCACCAAGGAAAAGCACCTGCCCTTCCTGTGCCAGCCGCAGGCAGACACTCGGCGCCAGAAATAACCCTGTTGTGAAGGGAGACCTCATGCATTACGCACGGCGTCTGGCTTAGAGCATCTCTGGCCCTGGCCGGGAAAACACGCCGCATGGCTCCTTTGGAAAAGAATTCAGGACTTTTTGGACTCAAAGGATACCTGCTAGAGCCGTGTCCAGCACCGGAACTTCTGCACGGGGGTTGGGGAGCTGGACAGCCGACCCAGGAGCTGGACATGTGCTCACGGTGCTGAACGGAGAGACCCAGCAAGAAGGAGCACAAGGCAGTTTGCAGGCAGAGACGCCCTGGGGACAGCAAGCTGCCCTCTAAGGATGTCTGGGCTGCAATGTCCCCCAAAGCCTCCTGTGTGGAGGGCTCGGTCCTCAACTCCCCCATGTCCAGAGGTGCAGCCTTTCAGAAGTGGTTGGATCAGGAAGGCTCGGACCTTATCAGTGGATTAATCCATTGGTGGCTGCGTAGCTGAACGGAGAAGGGGAAGGTCAGACCCAGGTGGAGGCATGGGTCCTTGGAGATGTGCCCTTGGGGACTCTGTCCTATCTCCCGTGACTCCCTCCATCTGCTTCTGGGCTGCCAGGAGGTAAATAGCTGTATTCACCACTCCCTGGCGCCATGATGCTCTGCTGCACCTCAGACCCAGGGCCATGCACAGGTGAGATGGACGTGGAGGACGTAGGACATTGGGAAATGTCCTGGGGCACTCTATCTGTCCCCCAGCTTCAATCTTTCTCTCTGCCCCCTGGTGCCCTGTCCTGAGCTGCTCTCCTCCTCCAGGCCCTGCCGCCATATTGTGAAATGATTGGGTTGTAAGAGGTGTAGACTCATAGTGGATTAATCCACTTGGATGGACTCACTGGGAGGTGACTGCAGCAGGTGGGGTGTGGCTGGAGGAGGGGGTCCCTGGGCTGTGCCTTTGGGGTCTCTGTCCTGTCCCTGGTGGGCAGAGCTCTCTCTGCTCCCTGGTGCCCTGTCCTGAGCTGCTCTCCTCCTCCAGGCCCTGCCGCCATCTTGTTCTGCTCCCCTTGGGCCAGAGCCATGGAGTCGGCCCACCGTGGACTGAACCTTGGAAGCCATGAGCCAAATCTTGTCTCAGCTCTTCTTGTGAGGTCATTGGGTGCAGCCAAAGAAGAGCTGACTCACGGGGTCAGGGAGCAGATGACACCATGTCAATCAGAAGGCTGACCTCCTTCCTCAGACTCCAGTGGAGGATGTTTCCTGCCTTCCAGCTCCGGAGGCTGCAGGTCCCCCCCGTCTTATGGTCTGGGATAGGATGGACCATGTCGCGTCTTCAGGCCCAGAACACTCAACTCAGCTGACCTTAGACGGAGACCTCTGACACCATGTGTCATCCATGAGAAGATAGGGTTTCCAATATGGCGGCAGGGCCTGGAGGAGGAGAGCAGCTCAGGACAGGGCACCAGGGAGCAGAGAGAGCTCTGCTCACCAGGGACAGGACAGAGACCCCAAAGGCACAGCCCAGGGACCCGCTCCTCCAGCCACACCTCACCTGCTGCAGTCTCCACCCAGTGAGTCCATTCAAGTGGATTAATCCACTATGAGTCTACACCCAGTGAGTCCATCCAAGTGGATTAATCCACTTTTAGGTTAAAGCTCTCACAACCCAATCATTTCACATCTGAACCTTCCTGTGTGGTCTCCCACATGAGGTTTTGGGAGACATCTCACTTTTAAACTACAACAGATAGTTTTCCTTTCACCAAAACATCATCCCATTTATCTCTGTATCTTTATAAATTCCAGGTGAACAGGAGAAGGGAACAGTCATGGGATATATTTTCTTTTTTTCCCTGTGGGTCCAGAACTTGGTTATGTTCTGCATCAAATATTTGGTTTTTAGAGTCCAGAATATGATCGTTGCTGCGAATGCTGTCCCCAACACCATCTTTGACACCGTAAATCCTGGAATCTAGTGCTCATTGACGTGCATTCCATTCCTAGCTACCGTACGGACATTCCCGTTGCGTCTACCAAGACAAATTTGGGTTTTATACCGATTCCTGCTTTGACTGGGAGTCCGTGGGGAGTCGGGGGCACCAAAAAAAATTTTTTTTAAAGAAACTATTATGCAAATGGCACAGAAAATGAGTGCCACCATCGAGATGGAAATCCACGCACTGATTACCAAGTGTGGCTCCCGTTAATCAAGGCAGCTCCACCAGAGCGTTTATTATGCACCAATTAAAATGCCTCCCTCCCAGACGGGTTCTGACGGGGTGCGCTGATGGACTCTGCCCGGATCGTCTCCAAGGGGGAAGAATCTCTGCTGTCCTTCAAGTGGAAACGTGGAGACGTGGTGAATTTTATTTAATTGGGCTTGAAGGCAAGTTGAGAAACAAATACGTTTCATTGTGAGCCTTAATTAAGTCGATGGAAATATTCCTTCTTAAAATATTTTTTTCCAACCTCCTTCTCATGTATTCCACCAGGCAATACTTTAGAAGACCTTTATTCTGTATAACTAAGTGTAAAAACTAAATTATGCACATAGGTTTGCACACGTGTTTGGTATATATACTTGTGCACATGCATAAATTAAATATATAGCGTATAGAGCATTATGACACAGTAGGCAGGTGGGGTGTGCCTGGAGGAGGGGGTCCCTGGGCTGTGCCCTTGGGGTCTCTGTCCTGTCCCTGGTGAGCAGAGCTCTCACTGCTCCCTGGTGTAACCTAATAGTGGATTAATCCACTTGGATGGGCTCACTGGGTGTAGACCAATAAGTGGATTAATCCACTTGGATGGACTCACTGGGTGTAGACTCAGTGGATTAATCCACTTGGATGGACTCACTGGGTGGTGGCTGCAGCAGGTGGGGTGTGGCTGGAGGAGGGGGTCCCTGGGCTGTGCCTTTGGGGTCTCTGTCCTGTCCCTGGTGAGCAGAGCTCTCTCTGCCCCCTGGTGCCCTGTCCTGAGCTGCTCTCCTCCTCCAGGCCCTGCCGCCATCTTGTTCTGCTCCTCTTGGGCCAGAGCCATGGAGTCCGCCACCAGGGACTGAACCTCAGACACCGTGAGCCCCTGGTCAATTTCTCTTCTTCTAAAAGCTCAGGTGTAAGATACTACAAGAACCTTCAGAGGTGAAATAATTGGGTTCACAGAGGTGTAGACTAATAGTGGATTAATCCACTTGGATGGACTCACTGGGTGTAGACTAATAGTGGATTAATCCACTTGGATGGAGTCACTGGGTGTAGACTAATAGTGGATTAATCCACTTGGATGGACTCACTGGGTGTAGACCAATAAGTGGATTAATCCACTTGGATGGACTCACTGGGTGTAGACCAATAGTGGATTAATCCACTTGGATGGACTCACTGGGTGGTGGCTGCAGCAGGTGGGGTGTGGCTGGAGGAGGGGTCCCTGGGCTGTGCCTTTGGGGTCTCTGTCCTGTGCCTCGTGAGCAGAGCTCTCTCTGCTCCCTGGTGCCCTGTCCTGAGCTGCTCTCCTCCTCCAGGCCCTGCCGCCATCTTGTTCTGCTCCCCTTGGGCCAGAGCCATGGAGTCGGCCACCAGGGACTGGACCTCGGACACCATGAGCCCCTAATGATTTTTCCCACCTTTAAGTCATTGTTACTGGCCACTTTGGTCCCCGCAACATAAAATTTGACTAAGACGGTGGCGCTGAAGGCTGCCGCCTGCTCGTTGGATTGGATCCATCTTTGTCCAACACTCCATCCGAGGAAAAGAGAAGAGGTATCCTTCTCCAGGTCTCACCTGGGGCACTCACCACGAAGGAGCACATTCTGCGGATAAAATAAAGCTCAAAGAAGAGTAGATCTTCCTCAGCACGAAACAGGGACACGGCTCAATTGCAAGATTCTGCAGACATGGAGGCCGTGAGTGTGCATGCATCTGTGATGGCTGCTGCAACAAAACACGGCACTCTGGGTGGCTCAAATGACAGGCTTTATTCCCTCCCTGTCCTGCTGGGTCAGGGCCACCCTGGGGACCTCACTGCACTCCCAATCCCCTCTGCAAAGACCCTATTTCCAAACCGTACTTCAGCCCACCAGACTCCCATTTTTTTGGACCATCTTCTATCAAATAGAAAATTGGAGGCAGGCTTTTGCTAAGCTGCTGAGGCTGGCCTCCAACTTGCAATCCTCCGGCCTCAGCCTCCGGAGCCGCTGGGATTATGGGGCGTGCACCCCCAGTGCCTGGCACTAGCATCATGTACCCAAGAAGCAGAGCTGATCGTGGCCCGTGTGGTATTTAAAAGTTTCACGCTCTTTGTACCGGAGGCTCCTGATTTTATATGCATCAGACAAGTGGAGTGCATCCCAGCGGGAGACATTATATAAAAATAAAATCCCGCCCTCCGTGTGGTTGCAGGGACACGGCAATCAGATCCATTTCCCTGTTACGGGGCTATTTCTGTCCCTCCGTCAATGACCCATAATAACAGTGATTTGCAGATCTTGTTATGAGACCATCGAAGAAAAATCTCTCGCTCAGTGTTCACCTCGTTTCGGTAAAAAAAAAAAAAATCCATTCTCTTGTGTTTTTTTTTTTACCAGTGTAAGCAAGTTTTTGGGGACTCAAGTTTCAGGAGGGGACAGAAGGCTGGCACTCATAGGGCTGAGATGAGAGGCGTCATTATAAGACGAGAGAGAAAACAACCCGCCGGGTTCTAAGGGAGACCATGTGGGTGGCTGAGGGATCACTAAGTCAATCAACAAACAAACCAGTCAAGACGTTATTTTTTTGCTTTGCTGCTATTGGGCGCTCGCAGTCTGTGTGGAAAAAAAAATGATATTTAAAGTTATTGATATATTCACACCCATAAATATCTGTTGAGTGTCTGCTGAGCATGTTATGGAAGGCATATTTAATCGGCACCATAATAGGGACATTTATGACCTCTTTCCTCCCCCCTGCACACTTCCGGAGGCCACGGGGGGTCACCTGGTGGTGGTTGCTCTTTGTCCCTTAATCCAGGAACTCAGGGGCGTCACAAGACACCTTCCCCGCTCTGCAGGACCGAGGTAACCCGGGCACCTCAAAACTTCACACACAGTGTTTCGTTTCATCTGTCAATCAATCTGCACCACCTCATATGGGCCATTAAACACGAGGCAGCGGATCTTTCAATTGATTTATTTCGGGTAACAGGGATTGAACCAACCACCGATCCACATCCCCAGCTTTTTTTTTTTAAATATTCTTATTTATTTATTTATTTTTTTATTTTGAGACAGATTTTCCCTAAATTGCTGAGGATGGCCTCCAACTTGCCATCCTCCGGCCTCAGCCTCCTCCGGAGCTGCTGGGATTATGGGGCGTGCACCACAGAGCCTGGCTCATTCACATATTAGCAAATATTCATACAATGTATGTCATGTTTTTATTTATAATATTATCTATATACAATGTATCATGCATCATATAATGTATCACACAAAATATAATGCAACGTATAATATGATGTATGTATGACATTTATATTATTTATATTTAAATAAAAATACATGCTTTAGTATGGTATTTTATGTTACTTGAATTTTGTATCGTTTTATGGAATATAACTATTTACGTTAGGTATGATTTTTTACATGGTGTATATTGTTATATGAAATTGTACATGACATATAATGATGACAAATGACATAAAATATATGCACGGAACTATATAGATGCACTACATACGACCATGCATTTATTTATAAATATAGTTAAACTGTAAAGCTTAAGTTTAATTATATAGCTATTTTATCACATATATGAATATATAATCATACAGTTATATGCATTTAGTAATATGATTCTAAAAATGTGCAAAAAAAATTTGTATGTATAAATGTTCATTTCTTTCTTTTTCTTTTTTCTTTTTTGTTTTTTTTGGTACCGGGAATTGAACTCAGGGGCTTGACCCCTGAGCCCCATCCCCAGCCGTAATTTGCATTTTATTTAGAGACAGGGTCTCCCTGAGTGGCTTAGGGCCTTGATATTGCTGAGGCTGGCCTCCCACTTGGGATCCTCCTGCCTCAGCCTCCGGAGCCAACCTCTGGGATCACAGGCGTGAGCCACTGTGCCCGGCCCTGCTGGGGTCTTAACTAACTTATTTCAGCAAAATTTTAAAAGAATTCCAGTTTCCTTCCGCCAGCCTTACAGAGGCACCACCGTCTCTCCATGAACATTAACGTTTTTTTAGAAATCAGGCGTTTTTATGGGAAAGCAAATCTTACAAGGCTTATTACGGAGAAGCGTTTGTTCCTGAGGGTTTTTTTCCCAGCCACAAATTTGACGTAAGGTTCCCACTAAAATCTGATTAGATAAAAATCTAAGCGGGGGAAAAAAAATACCTGTGAGAGGAGACTCTCAACGAAGACTTTTTTTTTTTTTTTTTTTTAATTTTCCTGTGACAATCCTAACGTGAGTATTGAAAGCAGCTCAGGGAGACCCCGTCTCTAAATAAAATGCAAAATAGGGCTGGGGACGGGGCTCAGGGGTCGAGTGGCCCTGAGGTTGATCCCAGGTACCCCTCCTTCCCCCCGTTCAGCCCCTGCACATCTCCTCCTCCTCCCTGGCCTCTGATAATCCGTATTATAGCCTCCACTTGGATGAGACCAAATATTCTCGATTCCACCAGAGATTTATTTTTATTTTTTTTTATACAGGGTTCAGAGCCACATTTCAACTCATTTTATTTTATTTTATTTTATTTGTATTTTGAGACAGGGAGTCACTCGGTTGCTCACAGCCTTGCTAAATTGCCGAGGCCAGCCTTGAACCTGTGATCCTCCTGCCTCAGCCTCCCATTCACTCAGATCACAGAGGTGCACACACGGACTCAAGACAGGATGCACTTAAAATATACCCTATCCCTTCCGTCTCTAATGTCCGTGCAACGCCCACTTCATACTGCAAAGCTCTGCGGCATGCATCAAATGCAGCGTGATCCTATTAAATGGCGATGCAATTCCACTCTGTGTCTTTTTCAGGCCCATTTATGTATGGACACATTTATGGACGAGCCGTGGCCCGGACAGGGAGCGTCCACCTGCTGCAAGCTACTTTCTAGGTGTCCATCTTGACGCCTGCAGAATGTAACCCTCTGAGGCTCCCAAGACAGGGACGCTGGCCACCACCCAGGGGCTGGCCACAGCCCTCCAAATGCACACCTGGGCCAAGCCCCAGGTGACCTGGGCAGAGGTGCACGGGAGCAAGACACCCCTCGATCTGAGGTGGGTCCTGCAGATGCAGATCTACGAAGGGTGGCCGAAAAGTTGGCTTCTGAACAGGACTGAGTCTGGTTTGTGCAGAGAAAGTGCAAATTGGGATGCTCGGATTCTATTCCTGATTGGAAGCAGGCAGCTCAGGGTCTCTCCGGAGAAGAGCAAGGAATACTGACTTAAAGTCTGCAAGGTGGGTGCTTTCCTTTCTTTCCTGATTTTTTTTCTTTCTTCTTCTTTATTTTATTTATTTATTTTTATTTTATTTATTTATTTATTTATTTTGGTACTAGGGATTGAACCTAGGGATGCTGAAGCACTGAGCCACATCTCCAGCCCCATTTTTATTTTCTATTTTGAGACTGGGTCTCTGGAAACTGCTTAGGTCCTCGCGAATGGCTGAGGCTGGCCTCCAACTTGCAGTCCTCCTGTCTCAGCCTCCCGAGATGCTGGGATTACAGGCGTGCGACACCACACCCAGGTCTTTATAAAGAATAAGAACGGATGCCAATTTAAAGCATATAAGGTGGATGTTTTTAAATATACTGAGTTTGACTTACTAAGTTTTGGTACAATGTTCAATTCTAGTTGTTTGTTTTTGTTTTTTTTTTTTTTTTTTGTGTGTGTGTGTGCCTTTGAGAAATTCACTTTAAAGCACTAATCTGGGTTCAATCCTTCTGCCAATTCACACTAAATAAATACGTGGAGCCACATGATAGCCAGTAACATTTACGATATTGCCTCCAAAACAACTTCACTTTGCACAGTAAATTCATGCTCCACAGATATTTCCAAAGAGCTGATTTTTCCTGGTCCTGACCGACTTTCATTCCAATGACAAATCCTTGGAAATCGACTTCTCCTGGACGGTGTTCCGTGTTGCACATCCAACAAATCACAGAGATATTCACAAAGGACACCCACGTGGTATGCACCCCTCTCACCCTCCAAAACAACAACAACAAAAAAAATGCCGTGCAGATTTTGTGGTCTCCGCACACCAGGTATGCACGCTCTGGACGCATGACTGACTCTCTCCAGGCGTCCCTCGGCTCTCGGTGTCGTTAAAACCGAAACAAAGCCCCCGGGGGCGGTTGGCAGGGAGACGCCACGTTTCCAAGAAGCAAAAAAAAATTCCCCTTCATTTCTGCAGCGAGGCGACTCAACAGCGCCACCTACAGGCCGCTGCCTGGAACTGCACGCTCCCTAGAACTGATGCAGGTGACCCCTGAGCATGCACCGATGCGGGGCAAAATGTGCTCCATTTTTTTTAAAGACAAAATACCATGCACCATGCATGCAATAAATCACCCCTAATGGGTGCAAAAAATCTGCATCATTGAAAATGGGATGATGTCGATGCAAAGGATCCATAGATTAATTAATCCTTGAATCTCTGAAGGTTCCAGGTGCGCATTTCAGAACCAGGAAAGGCGTGGGGTTTTCTTTTTAAAGCTTTCCAGGGATCCCCAGGTGCAGGTGCATTGCAGTCTGGCCTCTGCACCCCTCTAGGCAACGCTGATGCCTGGCCCCATGTCCAGCTAGCTCCTGTCTGCCACCAAGACCTGCTTCCGCAACGTCCTTGACTATTCATTAGAGCTGCCAACGCGCTTGTTCGCCAGCCCCTGTGTCCGTCTGTCTGCTGGGTTATTGGGCTGTCTCCTCTCGAAGGAACCCAGCGCCTGCACGTTGGGCTCATCTCTTTGCTGGGAAATAAATTTTTGCAAGTCTGAGCACAGAGAGAGAGAGAGACAGAGAGAGGGACTCCAGCCAGGGCCACTGTGAGTGTCTATCATTGTTATTATTTTGGAAGTAGGAATTGACTTAGGGGCCCTCCACCCCTGAGCCCCGTCCCCAGCCCTATTTTGCATTTGATTGAGAGACAGGGTCTCCCTGAGTGGCTTAGGGCCTCCCTTTGGTGGAGGCTGGCTTGGACCTCGCGATCCTCCTGCCTCAGCCTCCCGAGCCGTTGGGATGACAGGCGTGGGCCACCGCGTCTGGCTGTCTATAATTATTAACAGTGGAATTATATGGGACCCTGATTATTGCCATAGTCATATGCATATTCCAAAAGCTCACTCTATGCTCCATAAAAAAAAACCCTTGGGATTCTAAGGGTAGAGCATCCCCCATCCCAAGTGGAAGGTGCCGCTAACTGCATCTTCCGCACCCGCCTGCCACACCCCATGCTTATGCACGCACCGTGGGATGCACAAGGAATTCGCAGACACGACTCTCTGTGTGTAGCAGCTCCGATGCGGATTATTGATTGACAGCTCTCTACTGTGGGGGGCGGGGTCAGGGCTCACCGCCCGCTGCAGCCCCCGCCCCCCCCCAGCCCCGAACCCAGAAAGACCCATATGCAAACTCCAAGCCACGGTGGTCCCTAGATGCGGGTCACATGTGCCCAAGTATACAGTTAAAACATGTAATTGTCCGTCAGACCATGCAACGTTGGAGACCTGCTGTATACAATCAGTATCTTCTGGTTCAAATAAAAAAAAAAATGGAAAATCCGTATTATTGGTTGCTATCGATATGTATGGGTCCAAGGCGTAGGAAGTGGAAAGATAAAAGAAAGCTGATTCACATCTGTGAATGATAAATACGGGCAGAAGAGACAGAGAAATTACAAGGACAGTTTTATTTTATTTTATTTTATTTCTTTTTATCAGCTGCATACTACTTCTTGCCCTGCCTGCGTGATTTCTGTGCACACAGTGGTATCAATCAAAGCTGTTTGGGTGGGCAGATTAAATGGTATCGTGAGCGTGCAAATTATTTTTTATTGATTGACTTTTTAATTCTTAGTTTTTAAATTTTATTTTAATTCGTCACGACAGTAGAACGCAAACTATTTTTATCTATGTTTTCTAAATGTTTTAAATTTATTTTAACTAATTTACATGACACCAGAATGAGAATTATTTTTAATTCATGTTTTTAAAATGGTTTAAATTTATTTCAATCCATCATGCATAACAGCAGAATGCAAACTATTTTTTTAAATTTTTTTGAGATATTTGAATTAGTCATACATGATGCTAGAATGCAAACTATTTTTATTTGTTTTTTTTTAATGTTTTAAATTTATTTTAATTAGTTTACATGACGGTAGAATGCAAACTATTTTTTTAATTAATATTTTTTGAATTTTTAAAAATTTATTTGAATTAGTTACACGGGACAGTAGGATGCAAACTATTTTTATTTGTTTTTCAAATGTTTTAAATTTATTTTAACTAATCTACATGACAATAGAATGCAAATTATTTTTTTTAAAAAAAACTTTTAAATCTGCAATGGATCGTAAATACGATTGATACAGAAAACGCTGTCCTCAGTGAGATACTGTATCAGGGACCCCAGAGAATGGAGGGGCTTTTACACACACAACCTCAAGGCAAGGCACACGCCAGGGTGGTCCTCGAAGTGCTCGACATTAGGGGTGCAGAGTGGACTCTCGGCGTGCAGGAGGCCCTGGATTTGGTTGCAACATAGAAAAGAAAGAAAAAAAAATGAGACAAAACGCCATCACGCCCTTCTTCTTTATGGCTGTGTAATATTCCACCGGGTATATGCACCACATTTCCTTTATCCACCTAGGTGGGTTGCAGAGCTCGGCTATTGTGGATTGAGCCTCCGTGAACATCCATGTGGCTGCGTCCCTGTGGTGTGCTGATTTCAAATATACAAATATATGGTAAAAAATCAAACTCGGCTTCGTGGACCACCGGGGAGGAGGCTGCAGGCAATGATGCTGTATTGGGGAGGGGGGGGGGATGGAGTCTGTTTCCATCTTTAGGGTTTTGGGGTTTTCCTGTGACCAATTGTTGCAATGAAAAGCATCAAAAATGCAAATGAAAATAGATGCTCAGGCCAGTTGCAGGGGTGCACACCTGTCATCCCAGTGGCTCGGGAGGCTGAGGCAGGAGGATCGAGAGGTCAAAGCCAGCCTCAGCCAAAGGGAGGCCGTCAGCAGCTCAGGGAGACCCTGTCTCTCAATAAAATGCAAAATAGGGCTGGGGATGGGGCTCAGGGGCCGAGCGCCCTTGAGTTCAATCCCTCGTACCCTAAGACCCCCCAAAAAATATAGAACCAGCCCAGTGTCCTTCAAGCGATGGATGGATCAAAAATACGCATAAGTTTCTGTAAGTCCCCCGTCAAAGAAAAGCAGAGATGACAGCGTTCTCGTCGATTTCTTTTAAAATGAGGACGAGACGAGACCCGTTTTCCAATGGGGTTTGTCCAGCGAAATTCTAATTTAATTTGAAATGAGAACATCGATCCCTCGGAGGAGCAAAAATCAATGAAGAAATCCTGAGCCGTTTGGAAAGATTAAGGCTTTATCCAAAGTCCCCCCCCACAACGACGGCATTTTTAAAAAATTAAATATATATAAAATGGGGCTTGTGGTCCCTACACGGAGGTGTGACAGGAGAGAGCCAGAAATGTTAGGACGAAGCCACGTCGGCGTCCCCACAATTAGGACAGGCACAAGGAGAAGTGGTGGTGACGTTGGAGAGATACAGAATAAATGCATGAAAAGTGAAAACCGGCGTTCTTCTCCGTCCGTTTGGTGCCACAGCACACGGACATCGTGACACCCTTTATTGTGAATTAGCATCCAAATATCAGAAAAAACATTCTGCCTTTAGGGTTTTTTTTTTTTTTTTGTAGGATTGGCTGATTTCCCTTGGAACAATAGTCACCAGCTCCATCCATCTCCCTGCCGATGCCAGCATTTCATTCTTCTTCATGGCCGAGTAATATTCCACTGTGTATCTATACCACCGTTTCTTTATCCGTTTACCTGCTGAAGGGCATCTAGGTGGGCCCCACAGTTGAGCGCTTGTGAATTGAGCTGCTATCAACACGGATGTGGCTGTGTCCCTGTCTTATGGGCTGATTTTAAGTCCCTTTGGGTATAGACCGAGGAGTGGGATAGCTGGGTCACATGGTGGTTCCATTCCTAGTTTTCTGAGGAGTCTGCATCCTGCTCTCCAGAGTGGTTGCCCCCAATTTGCAGTCCTTCACTGAGTTGCTGAGGCTGGCCTCCAACTTGCCATCCTCCTGCCTCAGCCTCCAGAGCTGCTGGGGTGATGGGCCTGCCCTCCTGCACCCAGCTGCGTTCTTAGGGAAATAATGACAAACCGGGAACATTTTTCTGCAGGAGTGGAGAGAATTTGGAAGGCTGCTTGAATTTATTTTGCTGTATGAGAGGGGCGGCAGCTCTAGAGAAACGTGCTCTCATCCGTGAGCCACTGGATCCAATCAAATTACCTAAAAATTCCTGAGGCCACGCTAAGGTCAAAAACGGTTCAATCACGTCTGAGCCCACGGAGGCAGCGGGTAAAGGCTGGAGGGACGCCTCGGGTGAGCAACGCGGAGGCTGCTGCACCAGACGTGACAAGCGGTAGGGTACAAAATGACTGTCAGAGCATCGGGCTCTTCCTCGAGAAGGACTGAGGTCAGCCTTTCACAGAAAACGCATCCCGGGGGCTCAGGAGGCGGAGGCTGGAGGATCTCAAGTTGGAGGCCAGCCTCAGAAAGAGCCACGAGGAAGAATTTCTGTTCCGTTTTTCTTTCCCGTTCCACGTGTTATGTTTGGAAGCCCCCAAAATCCTATTTATTTGCAGCTAAGTACGTCTGCATTATTGCCTCTGCAGATGCACATCTGCAACCTTGTGTAGGGGGGGGGGGTGCACACCTGTAGTCCCAGCCACCCCGGAGGCTGAGGCAGGAGGACCGTAAATGGAAGGCCGGCCTCAACAATCTAGCAAGAACCGGACTCCAATAAATAAATAAATACCCCCAAAAGGCTGGGGGTGTGTCTCCGTGGTAAAGCACCCCTGGATGCCTGGATTGCACCCCCCAGTACTATCAATAAAGAAGCAGAGGGGACGATTTTACTGGCAAAGTTCACATTTCCCTGATTTTGGTGTAAGTCACGTTGATGATTTCAAAGTGAGAGTTCTGTGCACCTCCTTGTAGCCTTCCGACCTAATCCAGATGTCCCTCGACCCCTGAGCCCCGTCCTCAGCCTTATTTTGCATTTTACTGAGAGACAGGGTCTCCCTGAGTTGCTGAGGGCCTCCCTTTGGCTGAGGCTGGCTTTGAACTCGCCATCCTCCTGCTTCAGCCTCCGGAGCTGCAGGATAACCAGCATGCACCACCGCACCTGGCTAATACGGGCTCTTAAATGAGCACTTAAAAAAAAAAATCAATCTCATTGCTTTTAGTTTTGCAAAAAGCATCGGCAATGCATAGTTTGCAGAATTGCTCAGCGAGAGATTTCTGTCCTCCCTTCAGAACCACGTGTCAGGCAGGTCCCCGACCTTGGCTCTGTGGACGGAGGAGGGATAAACACGCACTTTCCTCTTGGAACTAAGAATCCGTTTGCTCTGCTGACCACCCAGGAGGGAGAGAGAGAGCTGGGGACGGGGAACTCTGCTCGGGGACTTGGGAGAAAGTCCCCTTCCGCTGTCCCCAGCGGCCAATCTCGTTAACAGAAGCAGAAAGAGGTGGTGCGCGCTCACAACGGGGGTATTACCCCGTCACCAAGAGCAGCAGGAAAGGGCTTTGTTTGCAGCCAGGTAAATGCACCTTTTTATGATTGATTTCCAAAATAAAGCTAATGCAGACATGATTTTAATTCAGAAATCGGCAAAAAAAAAATTGTAATTTCTGCATTATTTATTTATCTACTACATTTGGGTACCAGGGATCGAACCCAGCGGTGCTTAAACCCCGCAGCCCCTTCCCCAGCCCTTTTTTACTTACTCTTGGACTTTGACGCAGAGTCTCACTCACTTGCTTTGCACCTCGCCAAGTTGCTGAGGCTGGCCTCCAATCCCGCCATCCTCCTGCTTCAGCCTCCCGAGTTGCTGGGATTCCAGGGAAGTCCATGCACGACGGTGCCCGGCTGCAATGCTATTCTGGTTAAGGGTTGGAGGCCGTTCCCAGCCTTCTCTGCCACCCCGGGATTCCAGGTTGCGGTGGGGGGGGGACATGAAATCTAGGCCCCACCTGGATCCACTTCACCTTTTGATCTCTGCAGCCAACCAGGGCTGCCCAGAGCGGCACCCCAATCCCTCACATCCACTCAGAGAGCTCTTGCCGCAGGGGTGACCTGTCCTGTTGCTCCCCGTCCTTTTGGAACTGGTGCCGGGAGGGGGGGTCCTGCATTTGGGGGCGACACAAAATCTTGGTGGATCCCCTGATAATCCCCCAGGGAGGTCGACCAGATGGCCCTTTTCACCGGCTGTCAATCATCTCCGTCTTCTTGCAATTGCTGGCCTCATCCTGGGAGGACAAGTGTCCAGTCAAGTGTGTTTTCCTGCCTGGACTTGCCTCCTGAGCTGAAGGTCAAGGAAAACCTTTCTAGCATGTGTGTGGAAATAAAGAGAGAGAGAGAGAGAGAGAGAGAGAGAGAGAGAGAGAGAGAGAGAGAGATCTCAGAAAAGCAAGACAGACAAAACCAGACAGATGCAAACGCGCTCCGCGTTCCCCCACAGACAGGAGTGACCGCTGGACAAAATAAAATGTCCATCTGCTGAGCTGCACAATGGTCTGCCCGTCTGCGGTGGATGGATGCGGCCTCTGCTCCCGAGAACGGAGGCGATCACTTTACAAACCTGGAGAAAGCAAAGTGTCTCTGGGATGACGTGACCTTTCCAATTCCCCAAAACACGTGTAAGCGGCTGGCAGCCTGAGACGGAGAGCCGCGCTGGTGCGTTATCCTAACCTTTTACTTCTCCAAATACATATATATATTTATTTATTTTTCTTTTTTTGTGCATTATGACTTTTTAAAACCCGAAGCCAAGAATCCAATGAGGTTCTCTGGGGAACTGCACAGAGTTACCAGAAAGGACTGGGAACGGTCCGGATGATCGGTTCATGAATAAGAAGAAGAAGAAGAAAAAAAAAATTCCCTGAACTCTCAATAACGTTTTCAAAAACCAGAGCGAGGTCGGACCGTTTGCTTTTTACGTAACTTTCGGTGAATCTGCACGGGCTCATGAGCGTCCCTGGCCGTGTCGGTCCCCAAAGTGGTCGGACCGTGAAGCCAACCCGAGAGGAAATGACCTAACCCACCACCGAATCCTAGAGGGTTTTACTGAGATGCAAAATAAACATTGCAAACCCCGGAAAAACACAGGTGCCCTTTGGAAACCACGTTCCTGGTGCTCAACGGAGGCTAGATATCAGGGAGAACTTTACACCTGAAACCAGGAGCCATCTTGTAGGCAGATGAGCAAGGCGGAGGTCAACAGCACCTGGACTCTACAGCCCACCGGGGTCTCCTGGAGATCTCAGGACTAGGACGGCCCCCCGTAAAGATGGCAAAGAGCTGTCGCACCCTGGGCCTCTCTTCCCTCTGCTGCATCGACGACCCCTTTGCAATATTTCATTTCTTCTGTCTGAAAAAAAAAAATGTCTCTAAAGCCAAATGACATTGGCCCTGGTGGTGAGCATAGCCTAAAAATGTCACTCATCAGTGTCCCCTGCCTTTCTGTCTTCAGGTACATCAAGACTGTAGAGGCCCATTCTGGAGGCCCATACTAGAGGCCCATTTGAGAGGCCCATATCCTACGGCAAGGGATTTTGCAGAGAGATGCCGAGAAGGATCTGCACAGGCTGACCTTGCTTGGTCCCTGCTACTAGATCGACAGTCCCTGGCCACTCGACCACATCATCATCCGGCTGCTCCAGGACGGGTCCTCCTATGTGGGTCCCGAGCATGAAAATGGGTGAGTCTCCCTTGATCTTTGTTCACTGGCAAAAGAAGACGCTCCTGGGGACGTCAGGCATGAGCTCTGCCTGGGACATGAAGCCACGGGGATGGGCCAGCTCTCCAGAGCCCCGGCCAAGATGCCTGATGGAAATCACCTCAAGGAGGAAAGTGGGTCTCGGCTCAGGTTCACGAGGTCTCCAGGGAGAGGCTGAGACCATGGTGGAGGCCACAGAGGAGGGAGCTGCTCGGCTCAGGGCAGCCCAACCGCAGAAGGAGACAGAGGGAGCAGCCAGGGACAAGACAGAGTCCCCACGGGCACCCCCGTGACCAACGTCCTTCCATCCATCCATCCATCCATCCATCCATCCTTCCATGCATCCATCCATCCACCCATCCATCCATCCACCCATCCACCCAGCCATCCATCCACCCATCCACCTGT
Source organism: Ictidomys tridecemlineatus (assembly GCF_052094955.1). Lineage (NCBI taxonomy): Eukaryota > Metazoa > Chordata > Mammalia > Rodentia > Sciuridae > Ictidomys > Ictidomys tridecemlineatus. The sequence continues at coordinate 3,377,659 of NC_135494.1, read as the reverse complement.
CCTTCCATCCACCCACCCATCCATCCATCCATCCACCCACCCATCCACCCATCCACCCATCCACCCATCCACCCACCCATCCACCCACCCATCCACCCATCCATCCACCCATCCATCCTCCCATCCATCCACCCATCCACCCATCCACCCACCCATCCACCCATCCATCCACCCATCCATCCACCCATCCACCCACCCATCCACCCATCCATCCACCCATCCATCCACCCATCCACCCATCCATCCACCCATCCACCCACCCATCCACCCATCCATCCACCCACCCATCCACCCACCCATCCACCCACCCATCCACCCATCCACCCACCCATCCACCCATCCATCCATCCATCCATCCATCCACCCACCCATCCATCCACCCACCCATCCACCATCCATCCACCCATCCATCCTCCCATCCATCCACCCATCCACCCATCCATCCACCCACCCATCCACCCATCCATCCACCCATCCATCCTCCCATCCACCCATCCATCCATCCACCCATCCATCCATTCATCTTTTCATCCATCCTATCTATCAATCAATCCATCAATCTGTTTATCTATCTATCTCACCTGTCTATCATCTATGATACAAAACCACAATGTCTCAGATGGGGGGGGGCTTATGACAATAAACCTGAATCCATAACCCTTATATTTAAAAAAAAAAAATTCAGGAGGCTGAGGCAGGAGGATCACGAGTTCAAAGCCAGCCTCCGCCAAAGGGAGGCCGTAAGCAGCTCAGGGAGACCCTGTCTCTGAATAAAATGCAAAACAGGGCTGTGGCAGGACTCAGCGGAGACTGCAGAGTGGTCCGCAGGGGGACCCTGCCTTCCGTCCACGGGTGTGGGAGCACACGCTGGAATCCACCCTGGGATTGGACTGCAACCCGCGAGCACAGGTAGACTTTAATTGAGATACGGGATGGAATTCAGGGAGCGGTCGGTGCCTGTGTGATTGCAAGGCGGGTCTTTGGAAAGCCCAGTTTTCTTGGAGCAGGAAAAGACTTTGCGACCCAAGGGCAGATAAGCTGTAGAACTGTGTGTGTGCGTGTGTGTGAACCCCAAAGCCCAATCTGGAGGAGAAGTCGGTTTGCTGGGGCGGCTGTAACAAAACACCACACGCTGGGTGACTTAGAAAGCACAAAGGTTCCTCCTCCCGACGCTGGAAGCTACTATCCCAAGAACATCGCGTCAACGGGGCGTGATTACTGCCCCCCGCCCACACCTTGCAGATGACCATTTGCCACGTCTGTGAACCTGCATGTGTCCCCTCCAGGTCCACTTCTGTGTGCGAAGGTCCCCTTTGTAAACAGAGACCACGCCCTCGCGCACCACGTGGGTGGCTGGTCCTCTGGCCGTGCTCGCCCACCAGGGAGGCCAGGGGAGGTCGACCAGATAGCCCTCTCTGCTGGGCTGTCAATCACTCTCTCCTCTTCTAGGCACCTGGGCCCCTTCGATGCAGAGCTGCCGCAATGCCATGCAAAACCAGGACGCCACCCGTGCAGTGTCCCCACGGATCCGGGAGGCGACTCGCGGGGGAAGCAATGTGCAGTCATTAATCTAACTGTCCTCCAAAGGGGGGACAAGCCAGCTTGCTCCGGGGACGCGCCTTTGACAGGACCCACTTGTAAACCTCAAGAAGATGCAATTAGGAGGCCGAGGCGCTCCACAGTGAGAATCCCTTTGCAAGAAGGGCTGCATGCATACCTCCCCGTCTCCCCGGGCGCCCGGGGTTTTATCTTAGAGCCGAGTCGATGATTAATTCTCACGGCGCTTGCACAACCACCGGGGCACAGCTTGATGGAAGGCCCATGTCGGATGCAATTACCAGCCTGTCCGTCACTTGTCTCACAAACAGAAGCCCGGGCCCTCGCTGGTACCTTCAGGAAACAACTTGTGTCCGCACCCTTGGGGACCCCGGTATTTAAAATGTTTGCATCCAAAGAGAATGGTTTGTTCCACGTCTCCAAAAAAAAAAAAAAAAACTGAAATGCAATAGTAGATTTGCATTTGAAGGCTCATCAGAGACCGAGGCCGAGTTAAAACCTAGACTTCGATTCCGTGGGACCGAGGTCTCCATTAGTCACAGTGTTGATTGACACCGCTCTAGATGGGCCGTAGGTTTACTGGGAAGGTCCGTGCACGCAAATTGAGAGATAGATTAAACATTTCTAGGCGTGAGCAACAGATACATTAGAGGAAAGTCAACTCATTGAGCTGCAGAGTTTTTTTTAAATGCTTTTGCAATCCAGGCACAAATAGACTGTCTCCACTAGAGCATCCACGTCACGTTGAAGGGACAACACGCAGCAATACGAGGAAGACGCAGTCGTAAACCAGTAGCATCGTTGGCAACGACTCAAGAGTCACGTGTCAGTTTAATTTTGTGTTGCAAAGATGCACGTGCATTTCCGCTCTGTCCTGCCTGGTTATCTCCCTTCCTCCGTAATTATTATTATTTTTTTTCCTTGCAAAACCTCACGTGCAGCTGGTGACTTGCGCTGAGCCCCTTCTTCGGATACCTTCGGAGCACAGGCATTTTTAAGAAAATACGAATTCCTGTGATGTAGATTTCTTCCAGTGAGACATGCCTCACTGTCGATCGATTGATTGATGGATTTGGGTGCCAAGGTTGGAACTCAGGGGCACTTCACCGTGGAACCATATCCCAGCCCTTTTTTTAAAAAAATATATTTTAATTTTGAGACAGAGTCTTGCTAAGTCGTCGAGGCTGGCCTCCAACTTGTGATCCTCCAGCCTCAGCCTCCTGAGCTGCTGGGACAACACCACTCTGCCCGGCATGCTCTACAATTTATGATAAATAAAAGTCACAATTTTCTTTTTTCACGGAGTCAACCATACTGCATGCTTCTCCTTCACTGGATAATTTGAGTGAGAACAACTTTGTAAAACATGACCTGAGTTGTAGTGTAAACTCCACACACCAATGTATTTCCAGTAGCAAAGTATTTAAAAAAAAATCTATTTTCTTCCTCATGTAGGTATTTTTATATATTATTTGCATAAACGTGCATGGCCTTAAAATTTAAAAAAAAAAAAAACAATTAAAGCATCATTTAAAAAATACTTCCCGGGGCACCTGGGGTGTAGGGAGGTGAGGTCCACAAGATGAAATGCAGCCATTTGCATGTGTGCAATAAAGGTCATTTGCAAATGACCTTTATTCCAGATGCATTTCTCACAGGCCAGCTCTTGGGGAGCTCGGCCGCTAAAGGACGCATCCTAAACAGAATAAGACGGACGAGGTGTTTTTCCTTGACTCAAAATTCAATTACAAGCCCATTGAAACTGGCGAGATAACGATCCTTCGCTAATGAAATCTGCTTTGATGCTTCCAATGGGAATGTGAGCTGTCCAGTCTGGACATCGGGACTTATTCCTATCCGTGTGGTGCAATCTTCTCCCTAGAAACAGGTCGTTGACCCAGCAGCTGGGGAGGCTGAGGCAGGAGGATCACGAATTCAAAGCCAGCCTCCGCCAAAGGGAGGCCGTAAGCAACTCAGGGAGACCCTGTCTCTCAATAAAATGCAAAATGGGGCTGGGGACGGGGCTCAGGGGTGGAGTGCCCCCGAGTTCAATCCCCAGTACCCCCTGCCCCCCATAAAATAAATAATTTGCTGATAATAAATCATGGATAATCAATAGCAGTCCCAATGGCTGGTGTCGATGCCAATTAAATTCCCCCCAAATGTTACTTGCTTTCATTAAGGTGGCAACAATGTTGCAGATGCTACACGGGAAGGGACTAAATGTGTCAATTCCTTAAAGCATCACAGTGAGCCCCCCAAAAAATCTACTCTTCTCGTCTGCATTTTATTTACAAAAGAAAGAAAGTGCACAGAGAGTCTGACACGGCCTCGAAACCTCCGTCGCTGAGTCTCGGCGAGGAACGAAGCCCCGTCTGAACCCTGGATCCCATCACAGCCAGATCCAAATGGCTTCCAATTACCTCGTTGTGACTCTTAAGGATGACCGAATCCGTCACTTAAGAACTCACTCATTGATGCATAAATAACAGTCTGATTCAGCGGCTGTCCGTTAGCCTCTAATTGTCTGCAGAAGGGACACAGTTCTTGAATTCTGCCTGTGCCCAAATGGGTTCACCTGGTTTCTGAAGAACCCAGGGATTTTCATTCACAAAATGCAGCAGGATCTTTTCTGAACCTGGTGCCTGGGTTGTCACAAAACGCTGTCCCAACATCATGAGTGAAGTCTTCGAAGGGCCTCTTTCTGCAGAGCGTCGATTGCTATTGGAAACAGGGGCTGGTGGCTATGAGAAAAGGTTTTAGCCCAATTTGCTGATAGGTCTCACTTAAGCTGGAAATAATGCAAATTGTTCCTTAGTGCATGGGGTGGTGCAATTAACGAAGGTACGTTCTCCAAGACAGGGGAGGCTGAGTCACGTTCCCAGGGCCGAGGAGAGCGGCTTGCCCAGCTTAGGAGAGCACACCATCGGGGTGTATTTGTGGGGTGCTTATGGACTACGCAACTGGGTGGTTTACACCTTGTGAGTGCTTACGCACAGTGTATCAGATCTCCCCGGGCAAGTCGTTTAGCGGGAAAGAATATCAAGAATTCGTTTCTGCAAAATAAATACATAAAGTTTATTGATTTAAAATTAATTTAAAATAAATGGATTTATTTTATTTATTAAAAACGGCAGGTTTTCCAAGCAAACCCAGAGAAACCTTATCAGGACGTGAAAATGCTAAACACATTCAACTTTTGCAAGGACAGAAGATAGGACTGGGATCATCATAAGTCAATGAAAGAGGGTTTGGTAACAAGAGAGAGTTTAAGGGTGAGAGGTGTAGACTAATAAGTGGATTAATCCACTTGGATGGACTCACTGGGTGGTCACTGCAGCAGGTGGGTGTGGCTGGAGGAGTGGTCCCTGGGCTGTGCCTTTGGGGTCTCTGTCCTGTCCCTGGTGAGCAGAGCTCTCTCTGCTCCCTGGTGTAGACTCATAGTGGATTAATCCACTTGGATGGACTCACTGGGTGGTGGCTGCAGCAGGTGGGGTGTGGCTGGAGGAGGGGGTCCCTGGGCTGTGCCTTTGGGGTCTCTGTCCTGTCCCTGGTGGGCAGAGCTCTCTCTGCTCCCTGGTGTAGACTCATAGTGGATTAATCCACTTGGATGGACTCACTGGGTGGTGACTGCAGCAGGTGGGGTGTGGCTGGAGGAGGGGGTCCCTGGGCTGTGCCTTTGGGGTCTCTGTCCTGTCCCTGGTGAGCAGAGCTCTCTCTGCTTCCTGGTGTAACCTAATAGTGGATTAATCCACTTGGATGGACTCACTGGGTGTAGACTAATAGTGGATTAATCCACTTGGATGGACTCACTGGGTGTAGACTAATAGTGGATTAATCCACTTGGATGGACTCTCTGGGTGGTGACTGCAGCAGGTGGGGTGTGGCTGGAGGAGGGGGTCCCTGGGCTGTGCCTTTGGGGTCTCTGTCCTGTCCCTGGTGAGCAGAGCTCTCTCTGCTTCGTGGTGTAACCTAATAGTGGATTAATCCACTTGGATGGACTCACTGGGTGTAGACTAATAGTGGATTAATCCACTTGGATGGACTCACTGGGTGTAGACTAATAGTGGATTAATCCACTTGGATGGACTCACTGGGTGGTGACTGCAGCAGGTGGGGTGAGGCTGGAGGAGGGGGTCCCTGGGCTGTGCCTTTGGGGTCTCTGTCCTGTCCCTGGTGAGCAGAGCTCTCTCTGCTCCCTGGTGCCCTGTCCTGAGCGGCTCTCCTCCTCCAGGCCCTGCCGCCATCTTGTTCTGCTCCCCTTGGGCCCAGAGGAAGTTGATCTTGGAAAAAATATGTTTTAAATTTTGTATTTCAAAGGAAAATTTGGGACTGTTATTTACATAATAATTATCATGGGGAATGGGATCCAAGGAAAATCATGACATTAGATATTTCCTAAACTTACCTTATGCTCATAGACGGAAAGTAATTTCATGCAATTCTTGGGTAACTAGTATGTATCTAGACCATAAAACCTTACCTACTTTTTTTTTCCCTTTTCTATCCATTTGGTGACTTCTATCAACTGTGATCCAAAAATGTTATTGGAAAATTCCAGAAAGAAAAAAAAATCTTTAAATTTTAAATGGTGAATCACCCTAAATAGTGATTCAGCATTTAAAGTTGTCCAGCGGGTCCACACTCTATGCACTACCCTCCCACTCATCACTTAATATTCATGGGAGTTTTCACATCAACCATCATGTTGTGGCTGCACCTGTGTGAAAACAAACATCAGAACAAAATATTCCATTTTACTTTATAATTGTCCCAGTGACCGAGGGCGGTGAGACTGGTCAGTTGGCTGGGCCACAGAGAAGCCATAAAGTCCTTCCTTAAAGTAAAAAAAAAAAAATGTTAAATTGCAAAAAGATATTTGTGAAAGAGAAAAACCATGCTATATAACATTTCTTCCAGCATATGGCTATAATTGCAGTATTTTGTTAGGATGGCTGTGGATTTTTTCCTCTGCCTAATTCATAAATCACACTTTCTTTTGGGGGTATGTATACTTGGCGGAAAACATAATGTATGAATATATATATATTATAATTACTTAATAATTATATATATTATTAAGTCATTCTAATTTTTAAGTAAAATGAGATTTTTTTGGTCTTATGTCTGCTTTCACGCAGCTGCTGCTAAGACGTGGTGATTGACATGATAACTAACATGGCTACTAAGTAACGAACGGGAGGGTAGTGCATACTGCGTGGACCACTGGACAAACTATATATATACACACACACATACTCTGAAATCTCAGGCATCCTCTGGGCTTCGCAGAACATATTTCCTGGAAATTTCCACGGTCACTCATATATATATTTTTTCTATGCCAAAATGGTTTAAAAAGAGCTCCCGCTTTACCAGGATGGGCTCACTGTTGATTTAAGGGACTGAGCAATGTGCGTGCCTCATTTAGCTGGGACGTCTTTGTGAGCACGGTGTATTTTCCTTTCACCACGATGTCAATCAATTCCCTAATTCCTACTGCACACCTGAACTGCTGGGTCAACATCACCCCTGCACGCTCAACGTTTGATTTGGGTGTTTGACCTTCTGCAGAATAAATGTGCTCAGCTCTCTCCACGATTTTTTAAAAATTCTTTTTTGTGCAAATGGTAGAAGAGCAGGACGTGACGGCTTCATACCGACCCAGGCATAATCAGATTCTGCACCTGCATTTGTATAATTTCCAGGAAATTGCTGTATTTGACCCTGGAAATTGATTTTTAAAACCGCGGTGCAATTTGAACTAATGGTTCCACCAAAATGAGAGAGGACAGGTTTTGTTTTCTTTCTTTCTTTTTTTTTTTTAAGCTTAACGAGGCATTTATTTGTGCAAACGTAATGTTTAGGACTTGAGAGTTTTCACAGATCGAGTGACAGTTTATTATATGGAGGCGGCAGAGGGTTCCTGACAAAATTGGGGTGAGTCACTCTGCTCTGCTGTTCTAGACACGTATCAGCCAACCTTCCGTCACTGTGTCAAAATTCCTGATGTAGGGAGAACTTGTGAAGAGAAAAGGTTTATCTGGGCTCATGGTTCTGGAGGTTCCATCCCTGAAGGAGTGGCCCTGGTACTTTGGCTCCCTTGCGTTGGTGGGAGTATATGAGAGAGCAGGTGCCCTGTCTTTGTGGACCAGGGAGCAGGAAAAGGAAGAGGAAGAGACTGGGGTCCCACGGTCCCTGTCAAGACCACACCCCCAATTACCTAAAGTCCTCCCACTAAGCCCCACCTCTTAAAGGAACCACCACCTCCCAACAGCTCCACGCTGGAAACCTAATCCTTTCACACATGAGTTTTAGGGGCCGCTCATGAAAAGCAGCAAGACTTACATTTGATCCTTTTAATCTAAAGAGTATTTTAAATTCAAAAGGAAACTTAAGAAGCTCTAAATGATGAGCCTTTCAATTGCCCTTTCACTAATTCTTCTTATCCTAAAAGTGGGGATCGCCAGTTTGATTTCGATGTTCCTTTGCTGGGGGCAGAGGTTTGGAGCATTCTGATAAAAAATCCACGAGCCTCTTTCTAGAATGATCCATAAGCACCTCTGAACCTTCTGACTTCAGGAACCAAGGAGCAGAAAAAGATAGAAGAAGAGTCTGGGGTCCCACAGTCCCTGTCGAGTAAATAATAACTCCACTGGTTCCTTGGGGCACGTTTTGGGTGACACAATTCTTGAATGTGACAGTTATGGTCACTTCTGTTGGAATATCATCCCACATATCATTCTGGAAAGATGCAGACGGGTGTGGCTCTATCGCAGGTGGCATTTGGGGACGCTATGCTAATTCCCACATTCTGGGGGGACCACAGGTATCTGAGGACGTGTCCTGAGACCGCCGAGAGTCATTCACTTCTGAGAACTGTCCAAGCACAGCCGTTGGACATTGAGACACGAATGTTGCTGTTCCCTGGAACAGACTTACCTCCTGGTGGATAAAACAGGGTCTGTTTATTTTTCCATTCCACGGCTGTATCTTACCCATAGCAAAAGCAAACACGTATAAAGAAAATAAATTATAGTAAAAAGTCCTGAAGCAGCTTTAGCACTTACCGACAATCCCAAAGCAACAGCAATTTAAAATTTTCAACTGTCACCGGAAAACGGTCAATCCGTGAGCCAACATAGACGAATATTTTGAAGGTTCTATTATAAAGAAAATGCTAAGAATCGAGGTCTCAGTTATTGCTCTCTATGCGGAAATGTACACTTTTCTTTTTTCTTTTTTGTGCGGGGGGGGGGGGGGTACCAGGGATTGACCTCAGGGTCCCTCAACCCCTGAGCCCCGTCCCCAGCCCTATTTGGCATTTTATTCAGAGACAGGGTCTCCCTGAGTTGCTGAGGGCCTCCCTTTGGCTGAGGCTGGTTCTGAACTCACGATCCTCCTGCCTCAGCCTCCAGAGCCACTTGGATGACAGGTGTGCCAGACATCTTGCATTTTTTCTCTCCATCACACAACACAGACACCTATTCAGGTATTGCAATAAGCAACTATTATGTGCAATTATCAGGTGTCAATCAAAAAAAGTCCTGTGTCTGAATACGCCATTCAAGCTGGTGCCCATTGGAGATACCAATTGGCTGGTCCTTCCCAGGTCAGAGATCTGACTTCCTTATTTTTACAGTGGAGGTGACACAGGGCAGTGGCCCAGGGAGCAAGGTTACTGGGTGCAGAAGGTCAATCAACCAAGGAACCGATGAATCCACCTGGATCGTGAGAGATGCAATTCCCAGTTCTTGATCCAAAAAATATGCAAAATGCAGAGAACATTATGGAACTGAGGGCCACAGGTCAAGAACTCTCACACCCCCCCACAAATCGACCTGGGAAGGCAAAAATTCTTGCAGTCAGTATTTTATCACCTGGAATGTTCATAATTTCATTTTTAGTGGTCAGACCCCTGCAAGTCCCCCTGCCAGCTCCAGTGTGAGATCCAACTACAAATCATCCCACCCCTTAGAATTTTTTTTTCCAGATCATAAAACAACCGAGTGGTTTAAAATCCAATTTTTATTCTTCCAGCCCTTTATGACTCTTTTCTGAACAGGAAACGTGTGACGCAAGCAGAGCCGGGTTGCAAACTCAGAATATCCCAAAGCTCACGGGGGACAGAATCCCCAGCTCGGGGTCCACAAAGGACAGAAGTTGTGATTCCCCGGAAAATAAATCTTCATCAGGAGGAACGCGGGTCCCAGAGGTGGAATTCTGTTGGGGATTTACCTTGACTGTTCTTCCAAGGGCCACTGTGAGTCCTCAGGGTGTAGTGAGAAGTTATTATATGTGTGTGTGTTTGCATATATATGCACACGTGCATGTAATATATATGCATTTTATATATAGGAGCATATGAAAAATTGTGCATATGAAATATGTATATCTAGCACTTATGCATATGTATATGTGCATTCAAAATACATATTTTATATATAGTGTTGTACATATGCATTTTGCATGTATGCATTTCACATATATTCATATATAAAATTATATATATTTATAAACATTATATTATATATTCATATATATTTACATCATATTATATATCTTTATAAATTTTATATGTATATATAAATGAGCCTATGTACATATGTATATATGCATGTCCCATATATATCTGTATATAGTGTTTTGTGTGCATTTTGTATATATGCACTTTACACATATTTACATAGAGAATCATATATATTCCTAAATCATCTATATTACATAATATATAAAAATTCATTTTTGTGGATCATTATATATTACATAAAATCATCGATAAATTTATATTTCTATCAATTTATATTAATATTTACATAAATTTATATTCATATAAATTTATATAAATATAAAAATGTATCTATAAATTTATACTTATATTTATATAAATATATCAATTATGCATATTTATATGGAGTGATTTGTGTGCACTTTACACATATTTACATAGAGAATCATATATATTCATAAATCATCTATATTACATAATATATAAAAATCCATTTTGGGGGATAGTTATATATTACATAATATTATCTATAAATTTATATTTTCTATAAATTCATATTAATATTTATATAAATTTATATTCATATAAATTTATATAAATATAAAAATGTATCTATAAATTTATACTTATATTTATATAAATATATCAATTATGCATATTTATATGGAGTGATTTGTGTGCATTTTGTATATATGCATTTTACACATATTTACATAGAAGATCATATATATTCATAAATTATGTATATTACATAATATATAAAAATCCATTTTGGGGGATAGTTATACATTACATAATATCATCTATAAATTTATATTTCTATCAATTTATATTAATATTTATATAAATTCATATAAATATAAAATATATCTATACATTTATACTTATATTTATATAAATATATCATTTATGCATAGATCTTAAGGGACGCGATGTGGGGCTCTGGTACGTGGTGCACTGACTGAATGAGGATCAGTAGGATTTCTATGACCTGGAACTTTCAAGAACTGTTCGTGGTCAGTCAACTGGGAGTCGCCCCTTGCAGCTACGAGGCTGCTGTCCATCACGGTCACCTGGCTGTCACAGGCTCTGGGAACCATCCGTCTCATGCAATCACAACTTTGTGACAACCTGGGCCCTGGGTCCCAGCCTCCCTCCCCTCCCCGTCTCTGGAAACGTCTCTTCTCTGCTGTTTCTTCATTTGACGACTTGAACATATCCATTGTGGTAATGGGAATACCATGGGGATTAGAGTCCAAGGGTCAATGCTAAATGGTGACATCATGTATTTTTAGGCCACCTGAGAAATCCCTGAGAAACAGTCTCCGTATCAGTCAAGCAAATGCAGTGGTGGACTTAACGATTAGTACTGCAATTTTTTTTCTGGGTAATAAATAAGGAAGTGTATTTGCAAATGTAGAATTATGGTAACTGGACAATTCTGGATTCTCCTTCCATATCAGGATCCATCCGGGTGGTTCTGCATTAATTAGCTCAGGTCCCCTCCATCTTCCAGATTTGGGCACATGGCCAGGTCTGGACCATCAGAGGTGAGACATGAGGTACGTGAGCTGCCCAAGATGGAGCACCTTAAATGTTCTCTGAGTGGATCCAACAGTGGATCTCTTTCCATGGGTCTCCTGAGCTGGTTGGAAGGCAGTTCTAGAGATCTTGACTTTCATTTTGGGAAAGAGGTTGATTGGATATAAAAGAGGGAGGAAGAGAAAGGGGGAGAGAGAGAGAGAAGAGAGAGAAGAGAAAAAGGAGTAGGATGAGGAGGAGATGGAAGAGGAGATGGAGGAGGAGGAGGAGGAGATGGAGGAGGAGATGGAGGAGGAGTAGGATGAGGAGGAGGAGATGGAGGAGGAGGAGGAGGAGGAGGAGGAGGAAGAGGAGATGGAGGAGAAGGAGGAGATGGAGGAGGAGATGGAGGAGGAGGAGGAGAAGGAGGAGATGGAGGAGGAGGAGGAGAAGGAGGAGATGGAGGAGGAGGAGGAGGAGATGGAGGAGGAGGAAGAGAAGATGAAGAAGGAGGAGGAGAAGGAGGAGGAGGAGATGGAGGAGGAGATGGAGGAGGAGGAGGAGGAGGAGGAGGAGGAAGAGGAGATGGAGGAGAAGGAGGAGATGGAGGAGGAGATGGAGGAGGAGGAGGAGAAGGAGGAGATGGAGGAGGAGGAGGAGAAGGAGGAGATGGAGGAGGAGGAGGAGGAGATGGAGGAGGAGGAAGAGAAGATGAAGAAGGAGGAGGAGAAGGAGGAGGAGGAGGGGAAGGAGATGGAGGAGGAGGTGGGGGAGGAGGAGGAGGAAGAGAAGGAGGAGGAGATGGAGGAGGAGATGGAGGAGGATGAGATAGAGGAGGAGGAGATGGAGGAGGAGGAGGAGATGAAGGAGGAGAAGATGGAAGAGGAGGAGCAGGAGGAGGAAGAGGAGATGGAGAAGAAGGAGGAGATGGAGGAGGAGATGGAGGAGGAGGAGGAGAAGGAGGAGATGGAGGAGGAGGAGAAGGAGGAGATGGAGGAGGAGGAGGAGGAGGAGATGAAGGAGGAGATGGAGGAGGAGGAGATGGAGGAGGAGGAGGAGGAGGAGGAGATGGAGGAGGAGGAGAAGGAGGAGGAGAGAGGAGATGAAGGAGGAGGAGGAGGAGATGGAGAAGGAGAAGGAGGAGGAGGAGGAAGAGGAGATGAAGGAGGAGGAGGAGGAGGAGAATGGAGGAGGAGGAGGAGGAGATGGAGGAGGAGGAGGAGGAGATGGAGGAGGAGGAGATGGAGGAGGAGGAGGAGGAGAGGAGGAGGAGGAGTGGAGGAGGAGGAGGAGGAGATGGAGAAGGAGGAGGAAGTGGAGTGGGAGGAGGTGAAGGAGGAAGAATTGGAGGAGGAAAAGAGGAGGAGGAAGAGAAGATGAGAAGGAGGTGGATGTACAGAAAGAGGAAAAAAAAGTAGAAAGGGAAGGATGAAAGGAAAAAGGAGAGATCACGTATGAAAGGAAAAAAAATGATAGAGTGCCTGTCAGGCTCAGCTCCTGCATCTGTGGATTTAACTTTGCCTGAAGCCACCTTGTCCTGCTGGACTTCCCATGTCACTCTGGTGACAAATGGCCTCTTTTGTAGATGCCAGCTTGCATTCGGGGTCTGCTACTCTGGACCCACATAACCTCCCCAGATTTCATTACCACTCCTCGTGGGTTGTTCCCTCATCATATATCTGCAACCTGGCCTTTCGCCGCTGCTCCTGAGTCACATGTCCCCATGTCCCCAGGTCTCCTGGAGGCTTCCAGCCAGCTGCCCTTATGGCTCCTGCATCTCAGCAAGTCTCAGGACAAATTAATCACCCTGTCCCTTCTAGCACCTTCTCCTACTTCCTCTCTCTTTAACGGTACAGTCAGTTTTATATGGTTGGCTGAGTCCATTTTTCACTGAACTCTCTTTTGTCCTCACGGAGCCTTTGCCAACCAACAGTCTCTCTGTGAAAACAAAGAGTCCCATTGTCCCCTCGGATGATAGCATTTCCCTGGCGTTGGACTGTCTCCGTCATGATTTTCTTAAAGGAAAAGCGAAATCCTTTCACTTTCTTTTCTCGCAGGTTGTGCCTCCTAAGGGCTGTGCCTTTTTTTATCTTGGTAAAGATAAAAATTCTATGTCTTCTTCATTATTTTGATCTAAATCAAGATTTCTAATAAAAATCATGGCAGAAGGGGGAGGAGGAGGAGGAGATGGAGGAGGAGATGGTGGAGGAGGAGGAGGAGCAGGAGGAGGAGATGAAGGAGGAGGAGATGGAGGAGCAGGAAGAGATGGAGGAGGAGGAGGAGGAGGAGATGATGGAGGAGGAGGAGGAGCAAAAGGAGGAGATGGAGGAGGAGGAGGAGGAGGAGATGGAGGAGGAGATGGAGGAGGAGATGGTGGAGGAGGAGGAGGAGCAGGAGGAGGAGATGGAGGAGGAGGAGATGGAGGAGCAGGAAGAGGGAGGAGGAGAAGGAGATGGAAGAGGAGGAGGAGATGGAGGAGGAGATGATGGAGGAGGAGGAGGAGCAAAAGGAGGAGATGGAGGAGGAGGAGGAGGAGAAGGAGGAGGAGGAGAAGGAGGAGGAGGAGAAGGAGGAGGAGGAGATGGAGGAGGAGGAGGAGGAGAAGGAGGAGGAGGAGAAGGAGGAGGAGATGGAGGAAGAGGAGAAGGAGGAGGAGGAGGAGATGGAGGAGGAGATGGAGGAGGAGATGGTGGAGGAGGAGGAGGAGCAGGAGGAGGAGATGGAGGAGGAGGAGGAGAAGGGAGAGGAGGGGGAGGAGGAGGAGATGGAGGAGCAGGAAGAGATGGAGGAGGAGGAGGAGAGGATGGAGGAGGAGGAGAGGAAAGGGAGGAGGAGGAGGAGAGGATGGAGGAGGAGATGGAGGAGGTTGAGGAGATGGAGGAGCAGGAAGAGATGGAGGAGGAGGAGGAGAAGGAGGAGGAGGAGGAAGGAGGAGGAGAAAGAGGAGGAGGTAAATGGATGGCATTGGAGAAGATAATGCTAAATGAAGTTATCCAATCCCCCCAAAAAAACAAATGCTGAATGTTTTCTCTGATATAAGGAGGCTGACTCATAGTGGGATAGGGAGGGGGACCATGGGAGGAATAGAGGAACTCTAGATGGGGCAGAGGGGTCAGAGGGGAAGGGAGAGGGCAGGGGTTTAGCAATTATGGTGGAATGTGATGGACATCATTATCCAAAGTTCATGTATGAAGACGCAAATTGGTGTGAACATAGTTTATATACAAAAAGAGATATGAAAAATTGTGGTGTAAATGGGTAATAAGAATTGTAATGCAAAAAAAACCCACAAAGTACATGCATAAAGGCATGAATTGGTGTGAACTCAATTTATATACAAAGATATGAAAAATTATGCTCTATATGTGTAATAAGAATTATAATGCATTCTGCTGTCATTTATTTTAAAAAATAAAATTGATTAAATAAAAAAATGTGATCAATTAAATAAAAAATTAAAATCAAGTAAATAAAAATAAAATCCGGAGACCAGGGGTTGAGAATTGAAAGGATTTTGAGAAATCATCAAAAAATACCAAAAAAAAATCAAGATTTCTAAACAGATCACAAATCAGTACGCGTTATCGCAGCTTTATGTTTCCTTCTTCCTTTTCCTCGTCTTTCCTGTCTCTCTCCTTTTTTTTCCTCATTCTCCTTTTGGGTCCTTCCGACTTCTCTTCCTCATCTCTTACTCTGCTTCCTTCTGTCCTCCATCCCCATCTCCAAGAGGTCCCTTTCCTCCCAGCTTCTTTCTTCTCTCCTTCCTCAATCCTATCTTCCTCATGTGCCCCACCATCTTCCTTCTTCCTCCTACTTCATCTCCATCTCTTCTGATCTTCACCTCCTCCTTTCTTCCTCCTATCTCTTTTTGCTTCTTTCCTTTATACATCTCCTCCTCTTTCTGAATATCTTCTCCTTCCTCCTTTCTCTACCCCTTCTTTTTTCACCATTCCCTGTTCTTCTTTCATTATTTCGCCCAGTGATCAAGCACACATTCATGTGTGGGACTGGGTTTAGAGCTTTCTCTATTTGCTCAAAGCTTCCCCAAGATGATGATGGTAATGGTGGTGATGATGATGATGGTGGTGATGATGACGATGGTGATGATGATGATGATGGTTTTATAAATAAAGACCCTGTAGAGTTGCATTTCCTTTATGACACTAGTAGTTACAAACATTCAACTTCGTTTCTTGTATTTCCCATTGGAATATGCCCAAATTCCACAATCTCCTATTTTTTCAAAAAACACTTATTTTTTAGTTGTACGTGGGCATAATACCTTTATTTTATTTTTAGGTGGTGCTGAGAATCGACCCCTGTGACACCGTGTTTGTCCTTCTGTTCCCGCCTTACAGCACTCAACATTGTAGCCTCCATTTCTAACCATTTTTTCCACAAATGACACAATTTCCTCATCTTCTCTTGAATCCATTCCTATATTCTTAGGTTTAGATGTAAGTCATCCCCGGTGGTCCACCAAAAGATCTCCACTAGAGCCAGAATGGTATGGGTGCCATGTCCATAGACTGCACAGCCGAACAGAACCTTTTTTCTTAATAATGCTACCCAGTCTCAGGTATTTTGTTATAGTAATTAAAAGCAGACTAATGCACCGTGAATGTACGTCTCCCAGGACTACATTGAACTAATATTGACCGTCATGGCAGTGTGACCAAATCCATCTGTCATCTCTCAGTCTCTCTCAAAATCATCTCACCTGTCACAATGAAGCCACCTGAACATTTTTCATGCATGGTGGAACATACTTTTCCACTTCATTCTGACTCTGTTCCTTGTCTCATTTCACAAGTTGCCCGTTCACTACCTGGTCTACTCCTTCTCCCTATGTTTCAGCCCAAAGCTGATGGTGTTTGCTAAGACTAGGTCTGTACCATATTAAGACTCTTCATAAATAATTGCTCAATGAGGGAAACAGAGAATGAATTTCTATCATCTCCTCCTGACGTCTCTGTTCAGCCGTCGTAAAATTCTGGATGGAACTCGTTGTCATTTTTCACAGCTTTATCTCCGCTGTGATAACAGTAACTGCATAATTTAGCATCTCTAGAAGAGTCATTTTTATCACTCGTTGTGTGTTATTTAAGTTTCTCTAATGACTTTAAGGATCTCGTTGGAGGTGGCACATGGCAACGTGAATCATCGCTTTTCCGTTTTCGGAACCGTCACAGAGGTCCCCAGCTGCGGCTTTAGGAACGGGTTTCTGTTGGTGGTCGGATTTAGTGACTAAGAACTCTGACCTCTCCCCACGGCTCCTCTGTGTTCAGGAAACTCAAACCCCCTGGGAAGTTGTGCAAAACCGTGTGTCCACTGCTTGTCCTGAACCCTGTGCCCACGCTCATCAAAGATTGTGACCTACAACTTCATGCCTATGTAGTCGGGCAAAAAAAAAAAAAATTCAACGTTTGTCAACATGTGCATGCTGGGTGCTGGGTTCTTTGCATTTGAAAGCTCCGTCTCCTCCCGCACCCATTGGACACAGGGCTGGAGTTTTGCAGCTGCTGAGGGGCGGAATCAAGATTCCAAACCAGGAGTGGCTCTTGGCATGATGAAACGTGCACACCTCCCAGGCACACTGGCGCACGCCTACAATCCCAGGGACTCGGGAGGCTGAGGCAGGAGGATGGGGAGTTAGGAGGCCAGCCTCGGCAACTTAGTGAGGCCCTGAGCAACTTAGCGAGACCCTGTCTCAAAATAAAAAAATAAATAAAAACGGCTGGCGATGGTGGCTCCGTGGTGGAGCATCCCTGGGTTCAATCCCTGGTGGTAATAATACTTCTTGGCTGGTTCTCTGACTCTGCATCCGTTGGATGCCAGGAATGGTACATAGGAATGAGTCAATTGGACACTACTTTTCCCCCTAGATGAATATACTGAGGATAAATTCCCTTCTTTTGCTGGGCGTAGTGGTGGTGCCCACCTGTCATCCCAGCAGCTCAGGAGGCTGAGGCAGGAGGATCGCAAGTTGGAGGCCAGCCTCGGCCAAAGCGAGGCACTGAGCGACTCACGGAGATGCTGTCTCTCAATAAAATACAACATAGGGCTGGGGACGGGACTCAAGGGTTGAGCGTCCTCCCTGGGCGCATACTGAGGATGCGAAAGAGAAAATTCAAGTCGCGGGACGGCGAGTTTCGTTTCAATTCACAATCTTGTTCGGAAATGGGACCAAATTGCACGTTTGTGTCCATGACAGCATCTTGATTGAAAAAAAAAACGCCACCCGTCTTCCTAACACGCATTCGAACGCAGAAGCCACGGTATTTCACGGCATGGCTGCAGGAAGTAGGTCACTGGGGGCCTGTTGTTGGGGGTCATATTTGAACTCTCTGTCTTTTTTATCCTGGCTACCGTAAACTGCATGACCACCATCCCCTTCCGCCGTGTTTTTTTTCCCGCCTTGACCATGGACTGGTCTCCAAACCAAGAGTCAAGATGAAATCCACCTCCTGAAGGTTGTTCTTGGCAGTTGTACTTTGGTCAGAGAGAAAAATAAAAGGAACTAACAGAGTAAAAAAAAAAAAAAAAAAAAAAAAACGTTATATATGTTTGTATACACACACACCTCTATCATGCACGAATATGCATTTATGTAGCCACATATGTGTACATGCGCATGGGTGAGCGCTTCTGCAGTGCATTTTTGACACTTATACTGCCTCTGTTTTGATGGTCTCCCTTTATATTTCTGTATATGAGAGGAATATAGAGAAGAACCACTCAGTTCATCTCCCTGGATTTCTTTTTCTTTCTTTTTTTTTTTTTTTCTCCTTTTAACTTTTATGATTTTACTTAAAAGTCCTCTGAAAGCCTTCCCCTTTGGTAAAATAAGATGTTCCTTATTTTATGACGAGCAAAAAGATCAGCTTTAATTCGCTTCTCGAGAGATTTTTTTTTTTCCCGGCTTCCATAAAGCTGGTCGTAAAGACCATAAAATTTAACGGACTTCTGAGAACTCTTCCGTGAGACGGAGGGCGATACCGAGCGAGCGCTTCCACCTGGGCTGCAGAGGGTCTCCGGAGACTTCCAGAATGTTCTCTGATTGGGTGCTTTAGGATTTTATCCACCAGGGACCCTTGAGGGGTGGGGGTCAAATTTTTTAAAAAAAAAAAAAAAGAAAAGAAAAAAAGATAAATTTGGGGAGAAGATGGGATTCATTTATTAATTAGTTAATTAATTCATCATGCATTCATGCTGATGCCTAGAATCTATGCCTGTTGGGTGGACCCCTTTCAATAGATGGAATGCAAAATTAATGATATTAATAATAATGATAATAATGACGATTTTCTTGTTTTAAGTGATCACGTCCAATGATAAATATATATATATATATTATTTTTTTTTTTAACGTTGCAATATAGGAGATTGGTGCACAGCCTGTCCCTCACCATGGGCCGATTTAACCATCTCGGGACATAATTCTATGAACTCACGGGGGCACTCTGTGAGGTGTTTGAAACGCATCTTTAATTGATGATATTTTCTGCGAAGGTCTAATTTATCAGGGGATAAGGCCCTTCCAAGACCCAGGCGCATGAACAGAGATTTTTTAAAAATAATAATAATGGTATCAAACTCAGAATATTTTGTGACTCTCTTTGACGAGGCTTAAATATTTTTTTTCTGTGATCTGGCAAATAGCCCAAGGGGATTCTTTCAAGTTTTAAAAATGTGAACTTGACGGTCTTCCTTATGCTCAAAAAAAATCTATGTTCATGTGAACTGATTGTCTACACCATAGGGAAGAGCTTAGATTCTTTTTTTTATTTTATTTGTTGTTTTGGGATAAACATAAGAACAGATTCCAAAGACATGTTACATCATTAAAAAAAAATAGCTGGAATATGGAGCCAATGGCATGAACTACTATTTCTAGAAAAAAAAAAATTTCGTACAAATGACCAAGAAACCCAGGGCCTGATGGTTGACTTCTTTCATCGTGACTTGGATGTGGATGGTGCTTTTACATCATCGAGAAGCCATTTAACACATTTGAACTGCATAGTTAACAATGGCCAAGATTAAAAAGAAAGAAACTATGTTATTCCTGTTTTGTTACAAAGAAAAAAAACAATACAGCTGGATGTGATTGTCCACTCTTGTCAATCCAGTGTCTCAGGAGGCTGAGGCAGGAGGATCGCAAGTTGGAGGCCAGCCTCAGCCACTTAGGGAGACCCTGAGCAACTTAATGAGACTCTCCATCTGATTAAAAAAGAAAATACAAAGGGCTGGGGATGTGGCTCAGTGGTCGAGCGCCCCTGGGTCAATCCCTGGTTCCAAAAAGAAAAAGGAAAAAATAAATTATAGAAAACAAGGATCACGAGAAAAATAAATGTACGGATATGGATTTCTGAGTGTCCCATGCACTGCGATGTCATTTCAATTTTCTTCTGCTTGCAAGCAAATCTGAGCATTTTAATAGTGACAAAATCATGATGGGACACATTACTCGAATCTGAAATCTATTTCCTAATCTAGACTTTCACCCCTAAAGTCTCCCGTAAGTTATCAAAATACCAGTGCCTCCAAAGTGCATTGAATTGAGTCAGTATAGTTGCATTAAAAATGTTTTCTGATTTCCCTTTTTAATAGGTTCTTTTTGAGCTGGGGTGATTACGTTCCAAATATATGAACCATTTACAGAGATTTCCATAGCCTAGATGTATCTATCTATCTATCTATCTATCTATCTATCCATCTATCTATCTATCTATCCATCCATTTATCGATCCATCTATTTGCTTATTTAGGGCAGCAGGCCTTGGACTCAGGGGTGCTTAACCACTGAGCCACATCCCCAGTCATTTTTATTCCTTATTTTGTGACAGAGTCTCACTAAGTTGCTTAGGATCTTGCTAAGTGGCTGAGGCCGGCCTCCAACTTGCAATCCTCCTGCCTCAGCCTCTAAAACCAGCACATCCAGCTATTATAGATTTTTTTTTCTTCTTAATTTCATTCCACCATGGTCAGAGAAGATATTGTCTATGATTGGAATTTGCTGGCATTTATCAATGCTTGCTTTATGATCCAGAGTAACCTCTCTCTGAGAACTTCCATGTGCACTTAAAAAGAATGCGTACTCACTTTTTGTCAAAAGATCCATTGTGTTGGGTGCAGAGGTGCACATCTGTCATTCCAGCTGGGGAGGCTGAGGCTGGAGGATTGTGAGTTCAAAGCCAGCCTCAGCCAAAGCGAGGCCCTAAGCAACTCAGAGAGGCCCTGTCTCTAAATAAAATTAGGGCTGGGGACGGGGCTCAGGGGTCGAGGGCCACCTCATCCTCCTTTTTGCTATAATTATGTTGCAAAAGCATGAAACCATCAATAGAGTTTTTGCAAGTGCTTTTCAAATATCAGTGCACCTGTCAATCACCTGGGAATGTCACCAATGAGATCCCAGTAATTTGGGTGTGGGTGGGTACACGCATATCAAGAAATTGCGATACAGACAATGTAGTCCATATATTCTGCATAAGATCTGGGTAAATCTTCACATTTTGACAAGATTTCAATGATTTTTAATTAATTAATATGCATTTTAGCCATTTAAAATGTCCCCCAAGGAAAAAGAAAAGGTAATGAAAATAAGATTATATCACCAGATCCGGGGATGCAGCTCGGTGGTAGAGTACGTGCTCAGCAGGTGTGTGAGGCTCTGAGTTTGAAATCAGCCCTAGAAAAAAAATAAATACAAGGAATAATAAGTGTCAGCGAGGGCGTGGCTCCCTCCTCCGTTGTAGGTGGGACTGCAAACTGGGGCAGCCACTGTGGAAAGCAGGATGGAGATTACTCAGAAAAGTAGGAATGGAACCACCATGTGACCCAGCTATCCCTCTCCTTGGTCTATACCCAAAGGACTTATGATCAGCACACGACAGGGACACAGCCACATCCAGCTCAATTCACAAGAGCTAAACTGTGGATCCAACCTAGGTGCCCTTCAGTAGATGAATGGATAAAGAAAATGTGGTATGCCTACACAATGGAATATTGCACAGCCTTAAAGAAGGGTGAAACGATGGCATTTGCCGGTAAATGGATGGAACTGGAGAACATGGTGCTAAGTGCAATAGGCAATCCCATAAAACCAAAAGCCAAATGTTCTTTCTGATATGTGGATGCTAACTCACAGAAAGGGGGCAGGAAAAAATAATAGAAGTCCATTGGATTAGACAAAGGGAAATAAAAGGAAGGGAGAGAGAGAGAGATAAGAATGGGAAAGATAGTGGAATGAACTGGACATCAATTTTCTATATTCCTATATGAACACACGACCAGAGATACACCACATCATGTCCAACTGCAAGACTGGGAAGTTAAACTCCATATATCTATGATATGCTCAAATGCACTCTATTGTCACACATAATAAAAAAATAACAATTAAAAATTAAATAAAAGAAAGTCTGAACCCAAACTCTAACACTCTCTAAAGTTGATCTCCAACCTTCTGATTGAACTTGTAGATATTGGATTTTCTGGGTCCTCTATTTATTGACCCAAATTCTCTGTCTATATATCTATTACCTACCTACTTACCTACCTACCTACCTACCTTTCTATTTGCATATCCATTTATTGATCCACCCATCCATCAATCTACCTCACTTACTTGAGTATCCATCATCTATTCATTTATATAAGTGGGTATCTCTTTTGTACACATCTGTTATTATCATCCATCCACCCACCCATCCATCCATCCACCTACCCATCCACCTACCCATCCACCTACCCATCCATCCACCCATCCACCCATCCACCCACCCATCCACCTACCTATCCATCCACCCATCCACCCATCCACCCATCCATCCATCTACCCATCCACCCATCCACCATCCATCTACCCATCCACCATCCACCCATCCACCATCCACCCATCCACCCACCCACCCACTCACCCACCCATCCATCCACCCACCCACCCACCCATCCATCCATCCATCCACCCACTTACCCATTCACCCATCCACCCATCCATCCATCCATCCACCCATCCACCCATCCACCCATCCATCCACCCATCCACCCATCCATCCATCTACCCATCCATCCACCATCCACCCATCCACCCACCCACCCACCCACTCACCCATCCAACCATCCACCCACTTACTCATTCACCCATCCATCCATCCATCCACCCATCCACCCATCCATCCATCCATCCATCCATCCATCCATCCATCCATCCATCCACCCATCCATCCATCTATCCACCCATCCATCCATCCATCCACCCATCCATCCATCCATCCATCCATCCACCCATTCACCCATCCATCCATCCATCCATCCATCCACCCATCCATCCATCCATCCATCCATCCACCCATTCACCCATCCATCCATCCATCCACCCATCCACCCATCCAACCATTCATCCACCCACCCACCCACCCACCCATCCATCCATCCAACCATCCACCCATCCATCCACCCACCCACCCACCCATCCATCCATCCATCACCCACTTACCCATTCACCCATCCACCCACCCACCCACCCATCCACCCATCCATCCACCCATCCATCCACCCATCCACCCATCCACCCACCCATCCATCCATCCATCCACCCATCCACCCATCCACCCATCCACCCATCCACCATCCATCTACCCATCCACCATCCACCCATCCACCCACCCACCCACTCACCCATCCATCCACCATCCACCCACCCATCCACCCACCCACCCACTCACCCATCCAACCATCCACCCATCCACCCATCCATCCACCCATCCACCAATTCACCCACCCATCCACCCATCCATCCACCCATCCACCAATTCACCCACCCACCCATCCATCCATCCACCCACCCACCCACCCACCCATCCATCCACCCATCCATCCACCCATCCACCCACCCATCCATCCATCCACCCATCCACCCATCCACCCACCCATCCATCCACCCACCCATCCACCCATCCATCCATCCACCCATCCATCCATCCACCCATCCATCCATCCACCCATCCACCCACCCACCCATCCATCCACCCATCCATCCACCCATCCATCCATCCATCCATCCACCCACCCACCCATCCACCCACCCATCCACCCACCCATCATCTATGAAATTGTTAAATATATTAAAATGTAAAAGACAGATGTCCCCAAAGGTTTCTACAATCATCCCATAATATAGGAAAATGAGAAACAGCTATCGATTTTTTGTAAAATTCCAGACATAAAATTTAAGAAGGCCATAGATAGACTTTCTTACAAATATGACTAAATACAACATTCGAAGACAATAACATAGTCAAATATTTAAAAAGTATACCACAGCAAAGCTTTTTAAAAAACACTTCATAACGTGTGCTTTATACCTGAAATAAAAAGTGGTTGATTATCAGACAGAGATGCCTGAGTTCCATTGTGCAAGTCCATAATTCGCAGAGATAAATCATGACGATCGTCACAAGACGGGGAAAGACATTTATAAATCTCGTCATTATTTCCTAATAAAAATCAAATTGGGAAAAGCAAATATTTCCTTAATGTTCTACGTGCATCCACTTCACATTCTCGGTAGACGGACGTATGTTCCTCGAGGCAGAAATGGGCGATTGTGTTCAGCATTAAAATGTCAGACGTTCTCCTAAAATCACAACGGCCGGAAAATACATGGTGCATCCTACTATGGAGAAAATCATGGGATTAGACACCCAAACTGATTGTCATGAGGGACACAGAAGTTGTGCAGTGGAAGAACAGATGTCAGACTCGTAATTATGTATGCATTTGCATAACTGAAAATATGCAATTCCTAGAAAAATATCCTTCGTTTGCAGTAAGAGCAGTCAGCAAAGTTGGCAAAAAAAAAATAATGATAATATGTCATTATACATAAATGTATCCCACGTAGGTATAAAAATATACATAAATGGCAACCGGTGTGAAGCTAATAGGAGAATAATCTGATTAAAATGCTAACAAGATGAATTTTAAAAAAATAGCACTTCACATGGCGCATGGGTTGAGTGACTCAGATTTCCATCAGTGTCACCAAGTCACCTAAGAAGAACAGAGTTGGTTTGGGGCTCCTGGTGGCAGAATTTCAGTCCATGATTGGCCGACTCCATGGCTCTGGCCCAAGGGGAGCAGAACAAGATGGCGGCAGGGCCTGGAGGAGGAGAGCAGCTCAGGACAGGGCACCAGGGAGCAGAGAGAGCTCTGCCCACCAGGGACATGACAGAGACCCCAAAGGCACAGCCCAGGGACCCCCTCCTCCAGCCACACACCACCTGCTGCAGTCACCACCCAGTGAGTCCATCCAAGTGGATTAATCCACTTAGTCTACACCTCTCCTATCCCAATCATTTGGTCTCTGAAGGTTCTTGTAGTGTCTCACACATGAGCTTTTAGAAGAAGAGAATTCTACCTGGGCTCATGGTGTCCCAGGTCCAGTCCCTGGTGGCCAACTCCATGGCTCTGGCCCAAGAGGAGCAGAACAAGATGGCGGCAGGGCCTGGAGGAGGAGAGCAGCTCAGGACAGGGCACCAGGGAGCAGAGAGAGAGAGAGAGGTCAAGGAGTCAGGGACAGGATATTGTCCCTAAGTGCATGCTTCTGGTGACCCCAGGACATCGACCCACCTGCATGAAAGCTTTGTTCAATGCCTCGTTGGCTGTTGCAATGGGAAGAGTTCTCTGGACTCTCAGATCTCACTATGGCAGACCCCAACTCTGCAGGCTGCAGAGAGCTCCCTTCTCAAATGACATCTGAGGACTGACCTTGATGGACAGCCCCTCGGACACGACGGCTTTGCCATGGATTTCAAGTGGTGGAGGACCCTGAGCCAGACGCCCTGGTGGACTGGCGGTTAATTTGGCCCCTTTGCCCTCTGCATAAGCCCAGGTCCCAAAGCCATCTCTGGGCATTCATGGGGGACTTCTGTTGCCGGCCGATTCAGATGTCACGGTCATCTCGTCTTGGATTAGGCATCCCGAGGACCTGGTAACGAGGTCCTCACTTCGATGGGAATCCCAAAATGAGCATTTGAGACCAACGTGACTGCGGGATGGGGAGATGAGTCTAAGCCATGATTCGGTTTCAGAACAGAGAGGGTGTTTATGAATTCCAGGACCGAACAGCAAAGAGACCGCGCTCATCCTGGGGCACAGGTTAAGAACACATGGTGTATTAAAGGACAAATTTCCTACCCTGAGTCTAGTTTAAAATCCTAACATCCAGGGAGAAAATATCCAATGGAAACAGGATTGGGTCCAACGAGGAAAACCGGTGTCGAAGGGATAAACCTTAATGCATTTGAGTGACTTGTTCCAAAAGGTCTCATTTTTTTTTTCTCATCAAGAATAACAGATATTTTACGGAAAGGCAGAGGCTACCTAGGTCTGTCCTGAAATTGCAAACCTCTTTGTAAAACCATAAAATTGGGGCTGCTTTCCAATTCACATACCATGAAACTATATATTAAATTTTCATGTAGCAAATATGTTAGATGTGCAGAAACTGAGCTGGATACTGTGGATAATGACGATTTTCATTTTATTTTTATTTTTGGTAAAGGGGATTGCATCAAGGGTCCCTTAACCACTAAAATATATCTCTCCATTTCTTCTTCTGTATTTATTTTTCAATTTTTGAGACAGGGTCTTGCTAATTTGCCCAGGCTGCCCTTGAAATTGGGATCCTCCTGCCTCCATTTCCTGAGATGCTGGGATCACAGTTGTGCACCTGGTTGGAAGATATATTTTCTTAAAACACCTGTGTTCAGGGGATTTCTGATTCTGTTTTAGATGAGATTCATCTTTTCGGGGTTTTATTTTTAATTAGAAATTCTTGGGAAGCCTAGTTCCTGGTACAGATCCAGTGACCCACAACATAAAGAAAAACAGCAACTGTTCATAAAGAAGCTGATTGGGATGCGTCAAAAAAAAAAAAAGAAAAGAAAATACAAGGAGAATGTTTTCTATTAAGTAAGAGAGAACAAATCCCGGCTGCTCAGGAGGCTGAGGCAGGAGGATCGCAAGTGGGAGGCCAGCCTTGGCCATGGGCAAGTCTCCGTCTCAAAACCAAATATTTTTAAAAGGGTTGGGGACGTAACTCGGGAGCAAGTTTGAAATAATCGACTCGTGTTGTTGCCACATCCCAACCAGCTTCTTCACAGCGGCTGTTTCGGAGGCTGACCGGCCTCAGCGTGGCCACACTGAGAAGCTGACCTGGCTGTCCATCTGACATCT
The DNA here is from genome assembly GCF_052094955.1 of Ictidomys tridecemlineatus. Lineage (NCBI taxonomy): Eukaryota > Metazoa > Chordata > Mammalia > Rodentia > Sciuridae > Ictidomys > Ictidomys tridecemlineatus. The sequence continues at coordinate 3,350,829 of NC_135494.1, read as the reverse complement.
GGCCAACAGTGGCCGCAGCTTAGGTGCCAATGTCATGGCGCTGAGCCCTTCCAAGAAACAGAGGCCACACAGAGACCCCGTCTTCAGAGCCCAATTCCTTCTACCAAGGCAGCAAGACGTCAGACCTGTCAATCATAGTGACAGGCAGGAGCTTATTAAAGGCATGGACATGGGAAGGGGACACTCTCAAGGGGTCCTCTCAGAGAGGACAGGGACAGCGTGCCCCTCCTGGCCTCCAGTTTTATGGGGGTCCCAGGGAAGTCCCCAGAGAGCCCCGCCCAGGTCCCCTCCCGACTTTGACGGACAGCAGGGTGACCTCCGACTCTGCAGTCCCCAGGGCCATGGCCACTCTGGGTCCCCCTGGCCCCTGCTGCCTGGTGCTCAGTGGAACCTGTTCTTGCAGATTTTAGGGTTGGAGGAAGGATCCTCGTCCCCCTGGGTCCCGGGACCTGGTCTGCGTCAGGGTCCCAGAAGTCCCCCCTTCAGGGTCCCCTGGCTCCTCTCAGGGACGTGACTTCCCGCCTGCATGTCCCCTGCAGGTCACAGGAGGTGTGTGAGGACGGTGGCGGAGGCTGTGCCCGGAGGCCAGGCAGGGCTGCAGGTCCAGGGCTTCGGGGAAGGAAGCTGTGGGGTCAGAACTGTCCCCTGGACCTCGGGTCCCACCGCCCACGTCCGTCTGACCTGTGCCTGTAATTTACCTGCTTTTTTACAACCAGAGTGTCGAAGCCTGGGGAGCTCAGAGTGACGTTGGTGGCACAGATGGCCGGGTTGGCTGTCCCCAGGTAAACGAGGTTCAAAGAACACTCCCCGTTAAATCTCTCAGTGTCCCCTCCCTGCAGGACCTGAGGACCCTTTGATGTCCCGAGCAGCTGGACAGGGCACACGGCATGAGTTTCCCAGAGTGTTGCCAACACCCATTACCAAGGCGGACGGTGTCAATCCAACAGACGGAAGGAACTGGGAAGATGAACTTAAAAATCCTTTTTTCCTCCGACAGAAAATCTCTCCCAGCCCCTCGGGAAGGAGCTGTCCCCGTCCCCCCAGGGCTAAGTGCCTGCAGGGGACCGGGATTCAGTTCCCCTTGATGCATGAGCCTTTGGGAACCCAGTTGCTTTTGAGGCCAGTCTCGCTGCAGATAATTGAACTGTGGTCACCAGCCAAATGGGGACTGAAGGGTCCCCTGTGACCTGCAAATTCATCCCCATTGAGATGAGCCGACGGCCACGTCGAGGACAAGAGTTTGGAGCAATTGCAAAACCATGCAAAGATGTCCTCCTTGCATCCTTGGAAACCAAAATGTCAATCTGCACCAACATCCGTCCCCAATCCAGCTTGTCCCCAGATTGCAGAAAACCCACGCCCATCCCCACGAGAACCAGTTTGCAAAACCTGCAAAAAAACCCCAAAAATGTAAGCCACAGTCAGAGCCCGGCCACGACCAGGTGTCACCCTGGGGGACACCTGGTGACAGACGGCCATGCACGGTGGCTGCAGGTTCCAGAGTCCCGACCTGGAGCAAATCATTCTTGTCTGCAAACGGCCTCGCGGGACCGAAATAAAAGTGGCTTTTTTTGGGATAAAGCAAGAGCGTGAGCCTTGGAAGAGGCGTTTCTAGAGGTTTTATTTCTTCCTCTTCGTGGGAAGGATTCAAATGTGCCATTTAGGCAGCCAGAGCTGCAGCCGGGAATGGCGGGGCGTGTACAAATAGGGTCATTACCCACTGGCTCCTCCGGTTGGCTCAGTTTGATGTCTTTTTGGGGCAAAACGATGCCAACTTTGCCTCCGAGCCGGGGAGAAGACCTCTGTGCTCTGGTTAGACAAAGTGCACGGGCATCGAGTCCCCATGAAGGACACCGACTCAGCCCCTGGACCCCACGTCCTCCCAACCCAGGCACAAGCATGCTGTGCTTCCTACGGGTTTTTCCTGAATTTTGGCATATTCCAAAAATTTGACCTCGTTGCAGACTGTATGACACCTCAGTTCACGCAAGTCCTAGGGATATTTTTATTTTTTAAAAAAAAAATTCCTTTTTTGCGCTGGACATTTGCAAATATAAGTGAGCTTGCATGTGGCAGTTTGCAGGGGAAATACACCACATCTCCCGGACTTTCTTCGACCTAAAGTAAGAAAATATACGTGCATTTATATAGTAATGATTTACTAAGCAGCCAACTTTCTAAACCTCTATTCTCCCTCCTGAGGGGTGACGTTGGAATTTCATGAAGATTTTCTGTGGAAATTTAATGGCGATATAGTCTTGCCTTTGCAAGAATATAGCTCTATGTTTTTTTTTTAAATTTCTGAATGCCACGATTCTTAATAAAATATTGAATAATTGGCTTGATATGGATATTATCTCTATTCTTAGGACTTGGAGAATCTACCTTTATGCATAGTAAAATAAGCTACTGAAGGTTTAAATACCATGTTTTATTTTTTTTTAAGATTTGATAATATTCACTGCTGATTTTTTTTTTCTTTTAATTGAGCCCAGGGGCACTCGACCCCTGAGCCCCATCCCCAGCCCTATTTTGCATTTTATTTAGAGACAGGGTCTCCCTGAGTTGCTTAGGGCCTCCCTTTGGTTGAGGCTGGCTTTGAACTCACCATCCTCCTGCCTCAGCCTCCGGACCTGCTGAGATAACAGACGTGCGCTACTGCACCTGGCTACACTTTAAATTCCTTGATGCTCAGATCAGAGATGCACTGACTTTACCGTTTTTGCAGCGAGCTGTGAAGACCGTACACACCTGCATGCACAGGGTTTTTGTTACACACCAATATATTTCTCAATCAAATGCATGGTGCATCCCTTGAAAGAAGAAATCAGATCTCTCCATTTTCGGGATCACAGCCAGCTCTTGCTAATCCCAAAACCCTTTTGCCAATCTTCCCTCCCATAATCTCCAGATCTTCTAAACCCTGTGGATCTCAAAATGCTTTGACTACTGTCCCCTCTTTCCGGGAAATCAATAGCAATGTCCTCAGTGTCCACCGAGAGTCAGCAAATAAAAGCAAGAGATTAATAATAAACGGGGACACACCTTTCTCTGGGAACCCAGAGCTCGATGCTCCAAGAGCTGAGCTGCGTCCCTAAACGTCTGTCTCCCAATTTCTTTCAATGGTCGAGTTTGCAAGGTTGCATGGGTTTTAATTGCAATTCGTATTATCTCAGGCTTTCCTTCGATTTTTAAATGAATTTAAACAAAACCCAGCTCTGTGAAACCACGTAAAAACATTTCTTAATAATTGGGTATTTAAAAATTTTTTTTTAGATCTTGATGGTTCTTTATTTTATTCTTTTATTTATATGAGGTGCTGAGACTCGAACCCAGTGCCTCCCACATGCCAGGCAAATGGTCTACCCCAGCCTCAGCCCCAGCCCAGTCATTGGGTATTTTAATGTGTACAAACGTAGACATTTTTTTTTTTACCTAGAAATAGGTTTGATTGTATATACAATGTGTCTTTTTTAATATACAATATACACTTTCGCAAGCTGGTTGCAAACAGTAACTGCTTTCGATACTAAAAAAAATTTGCAACACAGACCAGAGACGGAGAAACAGAAGTTCATAGGGAACAGAGTATGACATGATTTTTTAAATCATTCTCATAAAATATCTGCAGTCAAAAGAATTCGAAAACGGTAGAAAATGCATATGTCCTTGAATTTTACATGAAAAGAAGGATCCTATCCCCAGACTCTCTCCCAGCTCCTCTGCTCTGGGACAGGATTCTTGCAAAGGGAAAAGAAGGAGGAGAGCCAGGGTCTGTGGTCAGCAGGACCGTAAGGGGACAGGACACCATGAATAGCCACAAAAATATCTGTGGCCTCAGGCTGGATCAGAAAGGGACCTGCAAAGTCACCCTGAAGCATTTGAGACTCTCAGATGAGAAATTCACCAGATCCACAAGGTGCAACTGGCCGTAATTATATTAGTTACTTATTTAAGACCCGTTTTTTTTTTTTCTGAAGACTTGGAAGAGTGTGCAACCCAGTGAATTTCTGTCTCCCAGAGGATTGAGCCAAAGGGTCCTTCTTTCCCTTCCAGTTGCGAAACACTGAATCGTGGCTTAAAATGGCATTCGAGATGGGGGACCTCATATGACGTCTGCGGAGGTAGATGACTCTTTTGCATTCCACAAAATAGGGGAGAATGTCCATCACCTCCAATAAATTCCACCCAAACAATATAAGAGAAATTTATCTTAGAAAAAACGAAAAAAGCGATTCATCCAGATAGGCTTGTCGGAAACTGATGTAAGATGCAGACTCGATTATTTGAAGCATGTACTGTCCTCAATAAAAGTGGAAATGCATATGATTTTCTTTTGCTTTGTCTTGTGGTCAGTGTGGACTCGTAAAGGTGTCCGGTAGGTCTGCTTTATTTTTCTCTGTGTGAAAGGGCCCCATTTATATGATTTAGATATGAGATGTCGCCCAAAAGTTCATGCAAACGTGCTCCGAGGTGAAAGGATTAGATTATTAGAGGTGTATCCTCATCAGTGGATTAATCCACTTGGATGGACTCACTGGGTGGTGACTGCAGCAGGTGGGGTGTGGCTGGAGGAGGGGGTCCCTGGGCTGTGCCTTTGGGGTCTCTGTCCTGTCCCTGGTGAGCAGAGCTCTCTCTGCTCCCTGGTGTAGACTAATAGTGGATTAATCCACTTGGATGGACTCACTGGGTATAGACTAATAGTGGATTAATCCACTTGGATGGACTCACTGGGTGGTGGCTGCAGCAGGTGGGGTGTGGCTGGAGGAGGGGGTCCCTGGGCTGTGCCTTTGGGGTCTCTGTCCTGTCCCTGGTGGCAGAGCTCTCTCTGCTCCCTGGTGCCCTGTCCTGAGCTGCTCTCCTCCTCCAGGTCCTTTGGTGGCACATGCCTGACGTTCAAAGTGTAGCTCTGGAGGCTGAGGCAGGAGGATCACAAGTAGGAGGCCAGCCTCAGCCAGAGCAAGGTTCTGAGCAGCTCAGGGAGACCCTGTCTCTAAATAAAATGCAAAATAGGGCTGGGGACGGGGCTCAGGGGTCGAGTGTCCCTGTGGTCAATCCCTGGTACAAAAAAAAAAACCCACCAGATAGCAAGAAATTTAGAGCACCAATGTATTGTCTCAACAGTTTTTTGGAGGCTGCAGATTTGATTCTTTTCGAGGGCTCAGAGAATAAAGCTGAGGACTTTCCCCCAGGTTGCATCCTGTGTCTGAAACTCTGATTTCTCCTCTTTTAAAAAAAAAAAAAAATCTCTCAAACTGTCTTTCCCATCACCTTTTTGAACAATGTTTCAATCAAAATCTGGAAATCTTAACGCCCCATTTAGGGGGCCTGTTTCTAAAAAGAGCGGATGTGAGCAAATGTTAATTCATCCCAATTCTAGGTCTTGGGAAGCTACATTATTTTCTGGAAAAAAATAATAATAATAAATGGTTATCTGGAAGCTATTCAAATACAAATGTCTACCAAGGAGACTTTTTTTTTTTTGAATAGAGGAAGATTGAAATTTGAAGAAAAAAAAATTGACAGCCTCTTATGTAAATTTCTTTCCAGGGGTTTTAAAGGAAGAAGAAATATATATTCATTTTTCAGTATTCTTGATGATAGATTTGGTTATTGGCAAAGCAGCTTTCGTTTCCAAAAAAAAAAAAAAGAGGTATCTTTCGGAGTGGAGAGTTTTAATAAATTTAAAGGAATCGAGGAGAAATTGGTCAGAATCACCCTTTAGTGCTTAAAAAGTCGGTACTTATTAAATCCACCTGTCGAATTAATTGTATTTAAGGTGCTAAGCCTTTTGGAGACGGCTTAATGTGCATCGATTAAGAGGAAATGTGCAGAATAAGCTACGAAATAACAATGCAAAATGCACCTATTGGCCTCCCTCATAGAAAACTTGGAAGTGTGTCGTGTTAAATGCACATTTTCTTACTTATTGGTGCTGGGGACGGAACCCAGGACCTCATGCATGCTAACCATGAACTAGAGAAATAAACCACAGCATTCGTACATAAACCCAGCCCCAAGATTTTGCTATTCTTGGTGCCCTCTCATTTTTAAAGCACATTTTATAAAGTAGAATTTTAAATAAAAACATTTTTAAATTTTATTATTATTATTATTATTATTATTATTATTATTATTATTATTATTATTTTGAACCCAGGGGTGCTTAACCACTGAGCAACATCCCCAGCCCTTTTTTATATTTTGTTTCAACCCAGAGTCTTTCTAAGTGGCTCAGGGCCTCTCTAAGTTGCTGAGGCTGGCCTCCAACTTGTGGTCCTCCCCTCTCAGCCTCCCGAGTCACTGAGATCACACAGAGCCCAGCTATCCTTTGCTCCTTGGGAACTTTCCTTACAGGAAACACTCAAAAGGCCTCAGAAGAGACCTGGGGATTGTGGAATCCGCGCGGGTGTCTGGTGAGTGTCTGAGAATCCTTCTTTGCTTACGGGTTCGGGCAGAGGTTGAGGCTCTGTGGAGAAATCTCTGCGGCAGGTTGCACAGGACACATTCTAGACACTTGGATTACCGTCTCCACAGATATCATAAGCAGGTGCGGCGCTGGAGACGTTAATGAATCCAACAGTTTCACACCGTGTGCGTGAATCCAAACACCGTATGGCACTGCGAAAAAAAAAAAATGAGAACTTGAGAGATAACATTGGCGTGGTGTGATTTCATGATTTATTGCATCGTTTTTGAAAACATGCACAATTCGATAAAATGTGTGATGATGCAATATTTTAATTAACTTCTGTGCCATGCTGCGCCCTCGGAAGTGGCTTTGTGTTGTTGGAAGAGCAAAGAGAAGACCCCGAAGTGAATTTTGAGTTTCTGGGCAACTGTGACCCTCAGCTCTTCTTCATTTCCTCATCAGCAGCTGCACTTGGCTCCTTCCTGAATCCCTTTCTCGCCATAACCAGGGACCAGCATTGCTAGGAAGCATCCTCAATCTCTGCAGAAGCACCTTCTCCTAGAGCAGCTTTCCCTGTGCAACTAGTTTGCTCCACGTGTGGTCTCTGAGCCCCTCCACTTCGACATCTCTGTGCCACATTGCAATGTCTCTGCCCCAGCGAACCCTGAGAACATCTTGGGGACTCTAAAGACGTCCTTGCTGACCTCCAAGGACACATCGCCCGCTCAGTGTGACTTGGGACCAGAAGTTGAGCACCCTGCGGCAGAAGACAGGGAACCGTGGGGTTACAACGGTGTCCAGCTCCCTCCACGGACTCCACCATAGAGGCTCCTCCTGCCTCCCCAGCTCCTGGGCTCCAGGTGGCCCTGGGCAGGTGGCCCCTCACTGCAGTCTCTGCCTCCGTCTCCACGGGGCTCCTCCTCTGCGTCTGTGTCCCCTCCTCTGTCTCTGGGGAGGACACGGCCATGGCCTGAGGGCCCCCTGACCCAGGAGGAGCCCATCTCAGGGCCATTTTATGGGGACAGGGTACCAGAGACTGAACGCAGGGATTCCACTCGACCCCTGAGCCCCGTCCCCAGCCCTATTTTGCAATTTATTGAGAGACAGGAGACCCTGTCTCTCAGGAAAGACCCTGAGTTCTTTCCCTGGTACCAAAAAGAAAGAAAAGACAATTCAGATTTTGACCCTTATCTCAGTACCCACCCATCACATTTAGAAAAGGTGATTTTTCAAGGAAAACTTCCTCCTGGATGGAAATAATCAGATGCAATCTCACATGGCATCACCAGCAAGTACCAGTCCATCGGAAGAAAAAAAAAAAGAAAAATTGGGGAAAGAAACGTCCGAAGAGACCCAGTCCCTGGACGCAGCGCTGAGTGGCCGTGCAGATTCCCATTTCTGTCTCTGTGAGTCCAATTAAGATGTTTAAGTGAATAACATTTGCATAATGTTGCACCCGGCTCTTTCCCAGAGTGGGAACTTTTTCTTTTTTTTTTCCCCAACCCACAGGAATGCCCCCAAAGACTTAATTTCACGCTGGAAACACAAAAAAAAATGTCAAAAATCATGATTATGAAAATTCAAATGCAAAAACCAAGGCACATTCTCCCATAGTTTAGTGGTGGAAAAAAATATATATTGAGAAACTCATCTAATAACAGCATCTCAAAGACGGAAGGTGACTCGGGGTTGGGGTGGAGACGCTCATTAGCCCAAAAGGAAATATCAAAAAAAAAAAAAAAAAAAAAAAAGAAATTTCCTAAAGTTCACTTTCAGAAGTTGGAATCGTTTTTTTTTTTTTTTTTTTTTTTTTTTTTTTTTTGAGTTTTTAGAGTAAGAGCATTTTAATGAATTTCCCAGGGTGTTTGAATAATATTTGTCTTTCAACTGGAGACCGCGTGGGGCGGGGGGATTAATAAATTATACACTCACGTGGGCGAAGCCCATAGCCCAGAGGACCTGCAAGTAATTGGGCAGCAGAGAGTCCCCCTGGGGTCGGAGTCTGCTGGAGCAGTGCGCAGCCTGGCTCTCTGGACAGGGCGGATCCACGCCGAGCTGGACAGGGCTATGCAGGTGCCCTCGGGCTGCGCTGCAGTTTCATGCTCCCTCCTTCTTGGTGATGAAGGAAGATTGATGGGACCTCATGCTTTGTGGTTCATTCACCCAACACCCTATTTGCATGTAGGGCTATGCTTTTGCAGGGACCCTGTCTTCTGGGCTGAGTGGGTGGGGGAAAGAAGAGACCTGAGAGGATTTGCTGTTTGCTGCTGAGAGTGAACAGGAACTTTTAGGAAAGATCCTGTCTCCTGCCTGGTGCAGTGACACACACCTGTCATTCCCAGCAGCTTGGGAGGCTGAGGCAGGAGGATCACAAGTTCAAGGCCAGCCTCTGCCAAAGGGAGGCCCTAAGCCACTCGGTGAGACCCTAAATAAAATAAGTCTCTAAATAAAATCCAAAATAGGGCTGAGGATGGGGCTTGGTGGGCAAGAGCCCTGAGGAACCATTATAATTCTCTGATTCACTATGTCCCCTGGGCTAAGGGAGGGGGTCACTGCCTTCTCGGTCATGGATTGCTTTTCCTGGACTGAAGGAACCTGTGCTGGATATCTCGGCTATGGATGGCGCTCCCTGCACGGAGGTGACCCCATCTCGGTCATCCACTGGTTTCCCTGAACTGAGCTGGATCAGGGCCAACCGTCTCGGTCATCCATTGTTTTCCCTGGACTAATCCATATGTTTAAATTCCAGGCATTGAGGCTGCTACATTTTGGTCCCAGGTGCTCATTCTTTGTTGTTTTGTCAGTGCCTTGCAAAAAAAACTCAAAATGCATTTGCTGTAGTAATAAATGCATTTGGAAAAGACACCCCAAACATCCTTTTTAAGCCTCATTGAAATACCAACTTGCAAATTCCCCCAATAGTTTCGGCTCCAACTAGCCATAAAGAGGGGAAATCCATTATCCAAGTTAAACAGTAAGGGGGAAAAAAATGTCACTGTCAATCATGAAGATGGGGAAGATTTGAAATGAATAGGACGCAGGTCCCCAAGGATAGAGGGAGTTGGGTATAAAGAGCGGGAAACCTCATTATTTTACACTGGGTCTTAACATCTGAAATATAAAGGCAATTTCAATACAGTTTTGCAAACTAGGAAGAAGGACCGAAAGTGATTTAAAGAGTCACACACAACCCATTTGTTGCAATGGAGGCTTAGGTGCACACCCACCTTCTCGGTCCTTGGGCAGGGCTTGGACTCTCCCAATTCCCAAGAAAAGCATCACCATCTCCATAAGCAGTGGATGATCAAAACGGCTATTTGGAATCTGGTTTTGGAAATACGTATAAAATTGGAAGGTTGAAACTGTTGGAAATTCCAAGGCGTGGAAGCTATCCAGAGACTCAACAGGATTTTCAAATTCTTCCTTGGGAATTTCATTTTAAAATTTCATTTAAAATTCTTCTTCTGTGGAACCTGCTTTGGTCTGTTAATCTGCCACTGTCACCAAAAGATCTAAAAATAATAATCAGAAGAGGAGGAGAAGTTGACGTGGGGCTCTTGGTTTACAAGGGTCAGTCCATGGTTGGCCCACTCCATGGCTCTGGCCAAGGGGAGCAGAACAAGATGGCGGCAGGGCCTGGAGGAGGAGAGCCGCTCAGGACAGGGCACCAGGGAGCAGAGAGAGCTCTGCCCACCAGGGACAGGATAGAAACCCCAAAGGCAGCCCAGGGATCCCCTCCTCCAGCCACACCCCACCTGCTGCAGTCACCACCCAGTGAATCCATTCAAGTGGATTAATCCACTTATTAGTCTACACCTCTGCTAACCCAATCAATCATTTCATCTCTAAATCTTACTGCACAGGAGCTATTAGGAGACACCTCATATCTATCCAATATGACAACTTGTCCTCACCCATCTTTACAGTGCTCAGAACTCTTGTGTTTTCCTACCATTGGAACAAAATCACTTAACACAAAACCTAATCCATGATGAAGGATGGACTGTCTTGTATGATTTATTGGACTTGGTACTGAAACCAAGATCAGGACAGTTGCTCCATCATAAGGTTCAAATCGCATAAGCCAAGAACTCTCCGTGTAGGACAGTGTATGAGACGGAGATCGGAGAAGAAAATGAATGGAATCCGATAGACTCTGAAATGTCCAGAATCCTACTCCATTAAAAACTTAGTTCTCTCTTCCGTCCCAATTCTTCCTTTGATCATTTTTGATGGTTTGATGCCTCTCACAAGCCTGCTCTGATCACAGAGGCTCCCGCGTACTTGCAAAGACGCCCTTTAGTCTCCGCGATGACCCAAATCAAAGATCAAAGAGATCATAAATTATAAGAGCAGAGTGGGAGGTGTGTGGTGCAGATCCAGCCGCCGTGGGGGAACACGCTCACCCCCCAGGCACGGAGTGGGACTCACTCCTAAAACCATGAAAGGAGACAGCTAATGAGCCGGCTTCAGAAAGTTCCAGGCAAATGTTCAAACATTCACCAAGTCTGCTCCGAGGAGCCCTTGTTATGTAACACCAGCTCCAAGGAGGGTCTCGGGGCCATAGGGGATGAATTTTTGCAGAAAACATTCTAACACAACCGCAGCAAATGTCTACACAGTAGGATCCATGCGTATGGAGAGTCCTTAGGATAAGTGGATCGGTGGCCGTAGGGTTGGATCAATGTCCACTAGGGCAAGGTCTCCGCCATTAATGAAGTCAAGGACCCTTCCACAAGACCTTCAGATTTACCCAGTTAAATTCAGGGTCTTGGGAGAGCTCTTACTGAATGCTCCAAGGTCATGGAGATTCACAAACACCGTATTATGGTTTGGTTGTGAGGTGACCCCCAAAAGCGCACGTGGTGAGACAATGCAAGAAGGTTTGGGGGAGAAATAACTGGACCACAGCCTTAACCTAGTCAGTGGATTAATCCCTGATGGGAATAACTGAGTGGTAACTGAAGGCAGGTGGGAAGTGGCTGGAGGAAGTGGGTCATTGGATTAATCCACTTATGTGCATTAACCAGATGGAAACACTCAACAGGTGTAGTGTGGCTGTAGGACGTGGGCAGTGGGGGTGGGTCTTTTATTGGGTTCCTGGAGAGTGGAATCTCTCTCTGTTTCTTGGTCACCATGTGAGCTGTCTCCCTCCACCACCCTCTTCTGCCATGATGTCCTGCCTGGCCTCGAATCCCCAAGGAATGGAGCCTGCTGTCTACGAACTGAGATCTCTGAAACCGTGAGCCCCCAAATAAACTTTTCCTCCTCTATAATAGTTCTGCTGGGGTCTTCTAGTCACAACAGGGACTAAAATATGCTAAATATACTAAAAATATGCCAACAATAACACATTGCACTGATGCCATAATTTAAAAATTATGATTGTAAATTTTGACGTTGCTGACGTTGACATCCACTTTGAAAGTCAGGTAGTGACAAACAGGCTTCACTTAACCAATCTTGTGTCATTTTCCTGAAACTTCTCCTAGGTCCTTGTGTGTACTTCCTTGGAAAATCAGGATTGGAACAAAGAACCGTGTTAAGTCATCTCACCAATAACCACCCTGACCTTGATTTCTGATCACTCTTGACATACGAGTAGCTTCTTCAACTTCTACGACTCCTGGTCGTCACTGGTCCTGAACAAACTCCTGGTTACTATGCTCTAGAAAATGTCATTGGACAACTTTTTAACTTAGATATGGAAAGACTCATTGCAGCACATGGTTCCAAAGGATTCTGTCCAGGATTGGCCAACTCCAAGGCAGAAACAAAATGGCGGAAGGGCATGGTATAGGAGCTCTGCTTATAGTAGACAGCAGGAAAGTGAGTGTGTGTATGTGTGTGTTTTACCATTGCCATTTTAGATAATTTAAACATCCTGTTCAATGAAGGGGTACGTTCAAGACCACAGACCACTTTTATGAGCACAGATACAACTTTCATCCTTTCAAATGACCAACAGCCAGAAATCTTATGTTAGCATGAGGAACCGAGTCTGGAAGAGTTGGAGTACCAGTCTTGAACTAACCGAGCTGGGGAGACAAATGAGGACTCTCATTGGACCTCTTTTGGGGAAATCAGAGTAGAGTTGTAAATGCAGAGACTCCTGGATTTGTGGTGGGGTGATGTCCTGATAAATCCATCACAAGTCTACCATAAGCACATCTCCTCCACCATGCCCTTCCGCCATTTTGTTTCTGCCTTGGATCAGCCAACCCTCCTCCCTCTCTCTCTCTCTCTCTCTCTCTCTCTCTCTCTCTCTCTCTCTCTCTCTCTCACACACACACACACACACACACACACACACACACACACTCACTTTCCTGCTATCTACTATAAGCACAGCTCCTCCACCATGCCCTTCCGCCATTTTGTTTCTGCCTTGGAGTCGGCCAACCATGGACAGAATCCTCTGGAATCAAGGGCCAGCATGAGTCTTTTCAGGTCTGAGTTGTTCTTGGCCTCACTGATGAAAATCTGACTAGCACTCCAGCTCAGCAACCCCAATATCTGTGATATTGAGTTTCTATTAGTGATGTTGAGTTTCCCAACCCATGAGCCGGGCATGGTTTTTGCCTACCTTGAGCTTTTAACTGTTTGCAAGTATCAACTTCATTTTTTAAAAAATAAATTTATCATAAAACTCTGAGATGAGATACTGCACAAATTCATTTCTAAATGACTGTTTTAATGGGGTAAATAATTCTATTTACCTTTTTCCTCCTTTTCTGTATATTTATTTTTGAAACTGACTCTCCAGCTCTGAAGGACTCCTTCCTCATCATATAATTTGTGAAGTCTTTTTTGCATCCATTTCTCTTTACAACCCCACAAGTATGTAGGAATTCTTCATTATTCTGGGTTTTTCTTGGAATTGCCATAGAAATAAAGGTCACCTGCTCCTCTCACATCTGAAATTTAAGCTCATGAGAGCAGAGGGACACATTGGCTGTATGTGACAGACACCAAGCAAGGACAAGCTATCTGTCTTTGTCTAGCATCCACCTTGATCCCTAGAGGAATTCTGGAGTATGGATGATTTTGGGTAGATGATTCCCAGGTTCAGGAAGCAAGACTAGAATTTCTTTTTTTTCCATTGGGTGGTCGATGATGACGTTGGCTAAGCCTTATCTAATGTAGTAGCTAATTTAAACTTCTGACTCAGGATGACAAGGCACTGTGCTTTGGAATTTGATTTGCATAAGAAAGCTAGTGCATTCTGTGTTCAAAGGTCTGGATTGGTCTCCTCCTCCTCCTCCTCCTCCTCCCCCCCCTCCTCCTCCTCCTTCTCCTTCTTCTCCTCCTCCTCCTTCTCCTCCTCCTTCTCCTCCTCCTCCTCCTCCTCCTTCTCCTCCTCCTCCTCCTCCTTCTCCTCCTCCTCCTGCTCCTCCTCCATCTCCTCTTCCTCCTCCTCCTCCTCCTCCTTCTCCTCCTCCTCCTTGAATTCCCGTGGGAGTATCCCATTTTCTGATCTTTGAAGAAATCTTTCATTGTCATGAGTCCTGATGGGTTTGGTGTCTTCGATTATCAAATATTTTTTTTTGTATTTAGGAGTCCCAGGGACTCACACTCTAATGTCATTACAACTCAGACTTTTAATGTCATTCCCAGGAACAATGACAGAGGACAATCTCCAATGTCCAGAGAAGAGGTTAATTCAGAGATGCCCAATGGAGCCGTGTTCAAATGTTGTTTGATTTTTATTTAAAAAAAAAAAACCCTAGATTATATCACCCTACATCTCAGAGGCATGAAGCCGTCTCAGAACCTTCTCCTGAAATGGACATTTAGAAACATCCACAAGCTTCCAGGTTGGTGAATTGCAACTTTCATGCACGCTGGGACCCATCATCAAGGTCGTTCTGAAAATACGCAACCTCGCGGCTCATGATGGCATCCTGACCTAATGCTCTTGGGAATTCATGCAGAAGGGAACGGGGATATTTTGCCTTGAGGAATAAGCGTTGCTGTTTTTCAATTTTGTTCATCAATACAGCCTTCTTTTTTAATCAACACCTGATAAGTGTACTTGGGTATGCGGTGGATATTTTGGTGCACCTTGTGAAATGCATGTCAGGGGCCACTCTGGTCAAGACAAATAGGAGACTCAGGTGCCTATTTATCCAAGGGGCTGTGGCTCTCAGAGGTAAGTCTCCCTAAGAAAATAATGTGAGCCGGGCGCGGTAGCGCACACCTGTCATCCCAGTGGCTTGGGAGGCTGAGGCAGGAGGATGGTGAGTTCAAAGCCAGCCTCCACCAAAGGGAGGCCCTAAGCAACTCAGCGAGACCCTGTCTCTAAATAAAATGCAAAATAGGGCTGGGGACGGGGCTCAGGGATTGAGGGTCCTTGGGTTTAACCCTAAGAAGGAAAGGTGAGCTACGGTAAGAACATATAATTGAATACATGGGCAGGCTTCTCAGTGGCCATTTGGGATACTGAAGACATCGTAGGTTAAAAGAGGAGACACAGGAAGTCATTTTGCAACCCGGAACACCCAGGGGACGTCTGCACCCTGCTAGCCCCCAGCAGCATCTTCCCAGCACTCGAACGTCCTTTATGATTCCCAGTCTTGACACAAGAAATGGACCCAGGGCCAATTTTTTTTTGCCCCAGAGAAGCCTTTCAAACACTATAGTCAATCAATTCAGGATTGAGATGTAGCTTTAGCAGCTGCAGGAGGAAAAGGGAGGAGGGAACCAAATGCATTCCAGGGGAATTAGTCATGAAGACTGAGTTGCCTGGAATCTAGAACTCAGTGAAGGAAGTCACTTTTTTTGCAGTGAAGTCACTTCTTCAACGGATGCTGGCAGGTAGCGAGAAGCCAGGTCGAGGCCCCCAGGGCAGGAGGTAGCCAGGTGAGCAGAATGGAGTTCTTGAAAGAGTGTGGATTCCCCCCTTAAGGGGTCATCCCCATAGAAAACCCAGGCAGATGGTGGCTGTGTGGTTGGAAAGACCCAGAATCCCACGACTGATTCATTTTGGCATTTCTAGATGTCACCTTTATATGGGCATCCAAGAGGCTGACCACAGTGTCCACAGCCCAACCAGAGGGAAGAGGAAGAGGAGCAATAGCTCCCATCTGGAAAAGCAGGACTCAAGAGGACATGAAGGTTGGTACCCACACCGCGCCAGGATACAGTCAGAGGACGGTCGCTCTGTGTGTCTGGGTGTCTATGAAAAGGGACAAGTTTCTTGGGGTGGGAAGCAAAGTATGTGAAAGCCTGTCTTCACCGTAGGAGGACACAGGGAAGGAAATCTATTGTGTGTCTATGTACTTCAGTGTCAGATGCATCCATCCAGCTGTCTACCCATCTATCTATCCATCAATCCATCGCCTGTCTATCCCCTATCTATCCACCTATCAATCACCTATCTATCCATCAATCATCTGTCATGTATCATCTATCAATCTTATCAATTTAGCTAATAGCTAGCTAGCTATGACCTATCATATATATATATATATCCACCCAGCCATCCAACCATCCAACCATCCATCAACGCATCCATCAATGTATCCATCCATCCATCCTTCCAGTCATCCATGCATCCATCTATCCATCCATCCATCCTTCCATCCATCCTTCCATCCTTCCATCCATCCTACCATCCATGCATCCATCTATCCATCCATCCATCCTTCCATCCTTCCACCCCCCCATCCACCCATCCACCCATCCACCCATCCATCTATCCTTCCATCCATCCATCTATCCACCCATCCATCCTTCCATCCTTTCACCCACCCATCCACCCACCCATCCACCCATCCACCCATCCATCCATCCATCCATCCTTCCACCCATCCTTGCATCCATCCTTCCATCCATCCTTGCATCCTTCCATCCATCCTTCCATCCATGCATCCATCCATCCTTCCATCCTTCCATCCATCCACCCATCCATCCATCCTTCCATCCATCCTTCCATCCATCCTTCCATCCATCCTCCCATCCATCCTTGCATCCTTCCATCCATCCTCCCATCCATGCATCCATCCATCCATCCTTCCATCCATCCACCCATCCATCCATCCTTCCATCCATCCTTCCATCCATCCTTTCATCCATCCTTGCATCCATCCTTCCATCCATCCTTGCATCCTTCCATCCTCCCATCCATCCTTCCATGCATCCATGTATCCATCCATCCATCCACCCATCCATCCATACATACATACATTTCATCTGTCTATCATCTAACATGTTGATCTATCTAAATATCAATTATATACCTAAATTATCGATCTCATCTGTGTATCTACCTTCTATCTCATGCATATATCATCATCTATCAATTGATCAATCATCTGTCCCGTTTTATTACCTACCATGTATCTAAATATATGTAATCTATCAAAATTGTCTATCTCAGGCATGTATCTGTCAATCATCTATCTGTAAATCTCATACTTGTATCTATTTTCCTATTTATCTATCCATTGTCTACCATCTATCTAAGTATTGATTGCCTATTTAAATAATCTACCTCATCCATAGATTTGTCAATCACCAATCTCATCAATCTACCTGTCCTGTCTTACCCATGTATCTGTTCTTCCTATCTATCTATCTACCTATCTATCATCTATCTATTATCTATTTATCATCTATCTATTATCTATCTATCATCTATCACCTATTATCTATCATCTATCTATTTATCTATTTATCTATCTTCCTCATCCATATATCTATCCACCTATTTATCTCATCCATGAATCTACCATCTCTTTCTAAATCATCTTACACACATATCTTTCTACCACCTGCCCATGCATCTGTCTGCCACCTATTATTTATCTGTCCATCCATCTGCCCATCTGCTCTATCATCTCTATATTCACGATCATCTCTCTCTGTCCTGTTGGCTCCTCAGGAAAATGCTGACCAACACAAATCCTGCCCTTTTGGCTCTATACACCCTCACTGCAAGAGACTTGCCATCTTGCTGGGAGATTGCACATCCATAACACAGGTAAAACAGTATTCACCTGCAAGGGAATAATCCACTGGAACCCATATGTGCTCTTTTTACATATTGAAAGAGGTGGAAAATCACCACTCTCTGAATGATGGTTTAAGACTCTCACTTCCACTGACTTCCAATGTGTTTCAAGAATTTTTTTTTTCTGGAACCACATTATATAGGTATACAGTAAGCACTCCATATATGCAGGTTCCACATCCACGGATTCAACCAAGTATAAGATCCAAATATTGTGTTACAACAGAACAATTATAATAGAATCCAAGTAAATTATAACTTTCTCAAGTTGCTTCCATCTACAAAGAGAGAATGGAGAAGAATGTAGAAATCCACCTCCCGAATGTTCACCCCAGTCTTTCTCAGTTGATGCAATTATGAGCAATTTCTGGTGGATGGAACATCATATTTCCCTTTCAAAATGCTCTGGTAGTAACCCAAGTCCTTTTAAAATTTGCAACTTTAATGCTAAAGAATGATAAATACATAAATATAAATAATTTTGGTAGAAAAAGAAAAGAAATATGAACTCCTAAATCTGTATCTGACCCTCATTAGCTTCTTCAAATCCTGTGACAGTGAATGAGTTCGACTCTTTTTTTTTATCTCACTAAAAAGGGAAGACAGAAACAATGTTTTTCTTAAGGCCAGTGGAAGACGGCAAATAAACCGAAATGATATATTTGCCTCCGCCACATTTTTAGCAGAAAACACTGGCCCGACCCCCATAATCTTTACAGACTGGAGGAAAGAGTAATAGAATTTGAGAGCCTTCATAAATCAATATAATGGGGGACTCAAGAATAAGAAACAGCTCTTCAAGGGAAGGCTTGCTCCTTGGACATAGAACACATTGATTAAAGAAAAGTTTGAGACTGGGCGAGGTGACTTCATTCCTCAAGGTGACTCCTCATGAGAGAAGTTGGTTACGGGTAAATCACACAACTGTGGGGCCAGTTCACCTCGCGGGGCTCATTTCAACAAATGCATTAAGATTAATATTACATCCAAGACGTGGAAGGTATTTATTAGGGATTGGTATTGGAGAGAGATTTTGAAAATGTGGATAATCCCAGATCTTTTTTTTCATTGAAGGGATTTATTGTGCGTGTGGTTGAAAAATCTCCTCAAGGGATTTTCTCAAATGCCATGTGGACATGAGCTTCCCCAAATGGTCAACGTTGCTCACATGGTCTGTACTTTGGTTGGGATCTGGAATGTCGCCCAGAGACCCATGGGTTGAAGGCTGGATCCCCAATGCACCAGTGTTCACAAGTGGAGCTTTGGGGAAATGATTGGATCATGAAGGGCTGGCTTCATGGATGGATTAATCCACTTTGGAGCTCACTATTGAATGGACTATTGGCGGGTGGTAGAAACTATAGGAAGAGGGGGAAAGGAGGCCACTTGGGCTGTGCCTTGGAAGGGTATGTCTTGTCCTCCACCAATTCATTGCTTTTTCTCTACTTTCCATATGTCACGAGGTAAACAGCTCTGCAATACCATGCGTGAGCCGCCATGATGCTCTACCTCACCAGAGGTGCACAGCAATGAAACCCGCCAACCCTGGACCGAATCCTCTGAAGTCTTTCCTCTTTTAGGTGATTTTCAGAAGCGTTTTGTCACATCAACAAGAAGCTGACCTACACAATGTCCTTCTCTTCTCCTTGCTAGGAGGACCCCCAATTTTGTCCACAGATTTGTGCTTCTAGGAAATGGAAGTCTTTCATATCTCCTTGGGAAAGAGGGCGGAAAAGGTGGGTTTGGGTTCATCGAAGCCAAGGATACTGCCATTGTTTGGCACAGAAATAAAACGGGACTGAACTCTTCCCAAGAAAGCAGGAAGGCTGATGGAGTGATACTGGGAATTATCACCACCATCCAGAAGAAGAGACACCTTTATGGCCACCATCTCCATTTGGGGCCGCCATCTTGGAAATGAACGGTTGTGGAGACCATTGTCCGTGAAGACAGAGAGAAGGGGGGAAACAACTGCCCACTTCAAAGTCATGAGTGAGGCTGAGCCACTTTGTGCATGGGCCCGTGCAGGTTTTTAAATGATTGATTGTTGAGAGCCACAGCCAAAGGGGCCCCAGCAAACTTCCAGCTGATTGGCTCACTATGGCCCCAGCATGCTTCTATCTGCCAGCTGATTGGCTCCTCTGTGGTGATGCTCATTGGACTGTTTCCCCGCCCTTTCGGGCCATGGAGCTGCTCATTGGGGGACTCTTTTGGCTCCGCCCATGTGACCCAGCCAATGGGCCTCAAGAGCAGGAGGAGTGGGAGGGTTGAGAGGCTTGTGGGAAGCCAGTGGTGGCAGTTGGGCTCTGAGGGAGTTCCTGAAGAGCTGTGTGGTGTGGTGTGTGTGGTTCTAAAAATAAAGTTCATTTCTGCTTGACAAGTGGCTCCTGAATTGTGCCCAGCCAGACTGCGGCATTTGATGATAATTTGGGCTGTGGTTTCTTCACAAGGCACTCCAACAATCTCAAATCACACTCATGACCGTGGAAGGTCATGTCAATGGTGCAAGATTTTATCCACCATGTCACACGGCTGACCAAGAAAAGCAGATGCAAATCATGAGAAAGTTGCATGAGCTTCTCAACAACAGAACGGCCCAGAAAAAAAAAATGGTGAACTCAAGAAACAACATCAAAAATGGGTTGTGATCTTTAGAAAGATCTTAGAGGATGGTTCATGGGTGACCAAGAGAAGCTGGACGGGAGGAATAAATTCTGATGTTCCACAGTGCAGTGGGGTGACGACGATCGACAGCAAATGGTAGAGCATTTCCAAATAGCTACTAGAGAGGATTTCAAATGCGCTTGTCACCAAATAAATGATGAAGGGTGAAGAGTGACGGAAATCTATGAGAACCTTCTAGGATTAGACCTTGGCTAATATCTGGGAGCTGGACATCAGGAGACTCCCAACGATTATAAGTAATAAGATCATTTTTTTGGATCCTGAAGCCCTCAATTCTGGTATATGAACCTACCTACCAACTCTTTCTTTAAGAAAATTCAGAGTCGTACAAATTTTGATGATGAATCATGCCAAGAAGTCCTGTGTGGAAAACACCAGATGCGAATCCTGTGCTTTGCATCTCAACTGGGCTTCCCTTTAGCAGAAGACAGCACATATCATTGGGGACATTTCACCATTGGAAGAAGAAATGGTCCCATATTATATATATAAAAAAATATCTCTAGGAAATGGAAAGCCAGGACTTCCACCCACACCAAGCTCCAGATTCCCAGCCATGGAACGTGGAGACCCATGTGGGGAAAGGAGACTCTCATCCACACTCAGCCCTAATGGTTACACAGGTCCATCCCCACATGGCTGGTGTCCGCAAAAATCCAAACGACTGAGAATTTCATCAGGAGGCAGAGGTGGAGAGGTGTCTTCCATTCTTCTTGATGGGAATCCCAATGGGTAGCTGGAAACGTCATTTCTGGGACCAGCCCTACGGACCTCCTTGTTCCTCTTTTATTTTCCATTTTAGTGATTTAACATGTTCCTTGGAGACATACGGACCACTAGAAACAATGACCATTAACCCAACAATGATAAGAAGAAGAACTGTTGCATGATTTCCTGCTGAATATGAAGGATTGGGTCAAACTCCCTGAGACCATGCACACATCCCACAGATTAGAAGTAGGTTTGTTCTTCTTCTTGTTCTTGGGCTCTTGTTCTTCAATGCAAAACAGGGAGTCCAAAGTCAATAATTGGGAGGAAAGTTCAAACTTGTGCTCTTCAGTCAAATTCTATATGACCTCCCCCCAAAATTTATACAAATGCACACACACACACTATTACTATATTATTTTCTGTGGCTCCTACAGCTCCAGGTGGCCCTGGGCGGGTGGCCCCTCACTCCAGTCTCTGCCTCCGTCTCCACGGGGCTCCTTCTCTGTGTCTGTGTCCCCTCCTCTGTCTCTTGGGAGGACACAGCCATGGCATGAGGGCCACCTGACCCAGGAGGAACCCATCTCAGGACCCTCCACTGACGACCTCTGCAGAGACCCTGTTCCCACACCAGGTCCCTCTCACAGGTGCTGGGGTCCAGCTGTGGACAGGACCCACCTCTTACCATGGTGTCCAGCTCCCTCCACGGGCTCCAGGGGGCTCCTCCTGTGTCTCCAGCTCCTGGGGCTCCAGGTGGCCCTGGGCTGGTGGCCCCTCACTGCAGTCTCTGCCTCCATCTCCATGTGGCTATTTTTTTTCTGTGTCCAGCATTTCCTTTGCTTAGATGGACACCAGCTACTGGATTCAGACACTCCCTAATGAGATCACTCTATTTCCACAAAGTATCACACTCACAGAAAGAAGGGACTAGAACTGTCACCCATCATTTTGTGTGACATAATTCAACACCTGGGGCATGTACCCACAGCCTTCACAGATGAACTATATGGGACTCTGGACAGTCATTGGGAAAGTTGGGGATTGTTATGGCTGAGCAGAGGTGATAACTCCTTCGTAGGTGGTAATGCTTTATATCTATAATTGTGACATTAGCATTTCCTGTAAATGTTCCTAAATAAGCAGTTAATGGTCTATTTTATCTAATGTCAGAGTCCCACTGAGTTGCTTAGAGCCTTGTTAAGTTGCTGAGGCTGGCCTCCAAGTTGTGATCCTCCTGCCTCAGCCTCCGGAGCTTCTGGGATCATAGGCATTAACCACCACGTCCAGCTAGAAAGCTTTTGATAGTGGTGATGTTCCCCAAGCCATGCCATCGGTTCTTTCCCTGTATTCCAGCATCGCTGAGAGTTGGGTTAAATAAATAAATGCAGTGATGCAAAAATCACTGACAAGAAGCATTGAATTCCAAAACAAAAATAAGCATAATTTATCACAATTCCGATTTTGCTGATTACGGCCAAATCTTATTGGTTTGGGGATGCACTCTTTCCCCCAGCCCCTAAAAAATTTTAAAAAGAGCCTTTTCAATAGAAACTAAAGAATTTGCATTATCAATAGAAAACCTAGCCCACAGGACCCCCTCTATCTTGTTGAATGTTGCAGAGAGGTGGGTGATGCAGGCTGGAGAACTGGGTCCTAATATTATGTGCTAATGTGCATGGAGTGTTCCTAAGCAACATGGCTAAGTTTCTAAGAAAGACCCTGCTCAGTGACTCATCAATGCCAAGGGTCACAGAAGCAAGGTTGATTGGCAGAAGATGCACAGAAGGGACAGTTGGTACAATTTCTTTCTTTTTATCTTTTTGATACTAAGGATTAACTTGGTGGCCCTCGACCCCTGAGCCCCATCCCCAGCCCTATTTTGCATTTTATTCAGAGACAGGGTCTCCCTGAGTTGCTTACAGCCTCGCTTTGGCTGAGGCTGGCTTTGAACTCTTGATCCTCCTGCCTCAGCCTCCCCAGCCACTGGGATGAGAGGCGTAGGCCACTGCACCCAGCTAGATGAATGTATTTTTTAAAAAGCAATTCTTCCAAAAAGGTCTTTGCTTTCTACTTAACCATCTGTTTATATCCTTATTCTATGTGTTTTGTATTAGGTTGCTATTGTCTGTATGATTCATTTTGCATATTTTTTGAGCATAAACACTAGAAGTCTTTCCAGTGAGAAGAATGGAGACGGCCCTCCCGCAGCGTGAGTGGGGACCTAATAAATTCGCCCCCTATTATTACCTTTAATGCGCCCTCTGTTTATCTGGAATGAATTTTTACATGCAAATATATTCCTGGGCATTCACCGATGATCTCCAAGTACTTTGCTTCCAAGGGCCCCGCAGCTGCTGGGAAGACCTCGCGGCTCATTCTGTGATATATTTCATTTTAAATGATTTTTCATTGCGCAACACATTGCATTTTAAATGCTTTTTTTTCCCCCTCTGCCGTAAACAAGTTTTGGAGGAGACTGTATTTTAAACCTAAATCTCTTCCAAGGGATCTCCACAGTGACTCTGAACTTGGCGGTGATTTGATTGATGGCACACGGAGTTTTAAAGGTTCCTTGCAGATGGCTCTTTTGCGGGTGCATTTCAGATAAAAGTTGCTAATTCTCTGGTTCAAAACCACCATGTTCCTACCGAGGTTCTGTCCGATTGAAGCCGCAGCCTCTCAGCTCCGTGAGCACTGGGAAGTCCTTTCAGAGACAATATCTTTTCACAGTGGATGCCACCGAGATTTAAATATGTGCTTATATATTTTTCATATTTTTTATTTTTGTATTTTTATATCTTTTATATCTTTGTGCATTTTTTAAATTCTCACACAAGGCTTCCTTATGCATTTTTCTTTAAATTGTGTATCAGGCTGATAGCACGACACTTTTTTTTTTTTTTTTTAATTCTTGAAGGATCCTTGCAACACGAGCATTTACTTCATTATTTATTTGGAAACGCAGGGTGCACGGCTTCGGCTTGTGATCCACGTATTTCTGCATGATTTTAATTCAGCTTAGCAATCTTTGCTTTTGAAGATGTGTGAATGCACACACCCACCCACACATGCACACACAATTACAGCAGAAGGAGATAATTCTAGCATCCTATAGAGGGTGTCAGGGCACAGTAATGCACGGCTCTAACACCACCTATTGGGAAGGCTGAGGCAGGAGGATAGCAAATCGGAGGCCAGCCTCAGCAACTTAGTGAGAAAACCAATACCCACGAACTGGTCTTCCCCCACGACCCCTCTGCTACCCTCCAGTAACCAAAAATCTCTTTTTTTTCCCTTTGCATTTGCCTTTGGGACTTTATGTCCATATTTTCATTGCTCTTGATCTGATTTTGCAAACTGTCCCTGAGTGACAGGAACGGTTCTCAGCCCAGTGGCTGGTTTTACAGCTTGGCCTCTGTCCGTGGTGCTGAACCTCCACACAGCCAAGCCCTAGGTCCACCTGCCTATCAGGTGATGCAAAATTCAAAAAGCCCAGAGAACCAGAATTCCTCTCTGAGGTCCATTTCTATGCTGTGGAAATGCTTCATCTTACTCAGCCCTTGTATATTATTATTATTATTATTATTATTAACCATTATTTTTGCTATTACTATTGGTGCTTTGCATTTAAACAGTTTTGCATTATAACCTGCTCTGTGGTTGCACACAGTGCAATACTGGAGTCTTCCCTACGATGGCTCCTAAGTACTCTGGAGTCTGCAGACTGCAAAATCAGGGCTGTCCATCATCTCTGCCTCCTTTGCCGTCTGCAAACACCCCCAACAGGATGCACCCGTCTTCTCTGCCTGCTTTGCACGCAGCACAGGAATCGATCATGAATACACACGTTTTTTTATGACCAGGGCCCAAATCAACTCCTGCAGCTGTAAAGAAAAAATAAATATTGCACAGGACACAAAATCACATTAGGAAACCCCGTGTCCTCTAGACCTTTCAGGATCCTGTCTTTTCTGCAAAATGCATCACCCACGATGATACAGTGTAACCCAATCATCTACCGTCTCTGCATTTAAAAAAAAAAAAAATGGGAGCAAATCTCCCTAAGAAGTTAATGTCAGGAGCTGAGATTTTTATCTTCTTCGTTGCTCCACAGCAACTCGTCGCCTGCCTGGCAGACAAAGTGGGCACTTCGCCCGAGAGTGGGGTTTCTATTAGATTAGGCGCTATTATGTGATTACGTGGCCCGCTATTGCCCGCAATTCCATTAGGCTGCATTATCTTTTGAAGCTGCCTGTTCGTCACAGCTCTCTCCTAACCTCGTACGTACACTTAGGGCTTCAGATGCACCTTCTTAAGTCGCCTCCCATCTCCACCCATCTCTTTCCCAGAAAGCCTTCTAGAACCTCCGGGGTTTTTTTAACTTGCAAAGCCCTCGGGGACACGTTTATGGCTAGATTTTATTCTAATGTCTCCAAGGTCACAGATGAATCCAGTTTGGAGCAGTGCACCGGGATGCACAACCCCGAGTCTCTTCCCGGGGCTTCTTACACAGCGGGGTTTAGCTTCTCTGTGAGCTTCCAAAGCTGTGGGGACATAAGACATAGTAGCAAAACTATCTGCAGGACTTGCATTTCAGCACCCGAAAGAGCTCAAAAAGTCTTGCAAATCTGATAAAATCCATGCAAGGACTTAATATTCCAATTTGCACAGATTCAGCTCTTGCATAACAGGCAGCTGGACTCCCAGCAACTGGGGACACCCATGTCCTGTAGTGGTCAGCTGATGTCAGAATAAGACGTTCTGCTGTTTCTCGGTTGGATAAGGGACCCCCCTGCATATCTCTATGGGCAAGGGACAGAGGGTTGTCCTGCCCGACGGGGTCGCAACGGAAGATGTGTTTGCATGTGGAATGTTCAATTTCAGGGCAAAACCTCCCCAAAAAAAATGTTGGTTTTGGGTGAATTTCAGTTATTTATTCTCCTAATCAGAAAGGAAATCACTGACCCCATAGGTTCAGAGAGAAAAGTGAATTGAAACCAGATTCCACTCTAGAAGGTTTGGATATGAAGTGTTTCCCCGAAACTGGTGTGTGAGACCTTGCAGGAAAGTTCAGACGTGAAATGAGTGGGTTAGGAGAGGTGTAGACTAATAAGTGGATTAATCCACTTGGATGGACTCACTGGGTGGTGACTAATAGTGGATTAATCCACTTGGATGGACTCACTGGGTGGTGACTGCAGCAGGTGGGGTGTGGCTGGAGGAGAGGGTCCCTGGGCTGTGCCTTTGGGGTCTCTGTCCTGTCCCTGGTGAGCAGAGCTCTCTCTGCTCCCTGGTGTAACCTAATAGTGGATTAATCCACTTGGATGGACTCACTGGGTGGTGACTGCAGCAGGTGGGGTGAGGCTGGAGGAGGGGGTCCCTGGGCTGTGCCTTTGGGGTCTCTGTCCTGTCCCTGGTGAGCAGAGCTCTCTCTGCTCCCTGGTGCCCTGTCCTGAGCTGCTCTCCTCCTCCAGGCCCTGCCGCCATCTTGTTCTGCCTCAGCCTTGGGCCAGAGCCATGGGATCAGTCAACCTGACGTCTACACTGCAAACACGTTCCACCTGGAGCTCACTATTATGGGGAAATTTCTCCCCCAACCTGCACCTGTGGGCAACGCGCTCTCTCTGCTCCCTGTTGCAAAAATCCCAACAGTAGGGGCTCTCCGTTCTCAGGCACATCTTGCAGCAGCTGTCACTCAATCTGGGCACTCAATCAGCCGAGGGGGAAGGACAGGCCGGCTCTCTTCAGATGTGAAGTCCAAGGGGAGGGAAAGTCTCCCGTCCAGCTGGTCTACATCCTGCCCCTCTTTCCCTTGCACACGAATTATTGGAGAAAAATAAAAATTATCGATTGCATTTTCCGGTCGCCCTTGGCTGGGGATTCGGGAGGGAACTAGAGGTAGGTTTTTCTCCTGAGGCCTGAGGACGCATAGAGGAGTCTGGTTGCAAACCCGTGCATGGAAACTCCCAGCTGAAAAGAGAATAAATATCTAAAACATCGAATATTTGCAAAGGCACGGAGACTCAGAGCCCCCCAAAAAGAATCAAAGCCGATAAAACGTTTAAAACTATTTCCACTTGGGTAAGGGGTTCAATCACAAGGATCTGAAGTCCTCCGTGCATTCATCCATTGGTGGGTTGATGGTTTGGTGGCACCACTGGTTGGAAGTTATGCTCCGGTGCTCCTTGGCTGGTTGCTGGGGACTGACATGGCCTTGGGGACTATCTTTGCTTCTGCCTCCCCACTGCCATGAGCTGATCTGCTTTCCTCCACCAAACCCAACCGCCATGATGCTCTGCGTCACCTCAGACCCTTAGCAATGGATCCAGTCCACCATTTGCAGATACCACTAAAATCTGAGCCCAGATGAATCTTTCCTCCTCTAAATTGTTCTTCTCAGGTGTCTTGGTTAAGGTGACAGAAAGCTGGCACACCCTACTTGTCTTTCGGTGCCTGACTTATTTGATTTCACAGAACGCCCTCTAACACCATCCATCTTGTCACTTGGGATAGATCGTCGTCCTTCTTCAGGGCTGCATAGTACTCCATGGTGCACATGCAACACATTTTCCATATGCATTCACGCATCGATGGACACTTTGGTCATTTCTCTCTCTTGGCCACTGGGAGTGGCCCCACAAAAGGCATGTGGCTGCAGATAAAAATAAATACATACTGCAAAAGAAGAAGAAGGACTAGTGGATGATATGGCCAGGCTATTTTTCACAGTTGGAGGAACCTGTACTTTGCCAATCTGTTTGTCGTCAGAAATTCCATGCTGTATTGTATTCCACTCCTTTGTGCTGCTATAACACAACACCCGAGGCTGGCAACTTTATATGTATAAAGATATATATATACACCAGACTGCAAGAAAGATCGCTATTCTGATTTTTTTCCATGTACCTGATAAAAATATGCACTTATTTGAAAAGCACGGTCTTAAACCAAGTATGGAGTAGACTGAATTTGAAATGTATTTTCTAATCCGTCCAAATACGGTAGAGGATCACATTTCTATTTGGCATTGGAGAAGCTAATTCAATAAATGTGCCTATGCAGACCGATCATAGGCTGCTTCACACGGCGGCTCTGGAAATTTGTGCAAAACAGATCGGACGTGTCATTGAGAATATGAGTCTAAGAATATGCCCCAACTCCCATCATCTTTCTCTTTCACTCTGAATTCTTTATTTCAACATTACCTTCCACCTGCCCTCCTGGGCCACTTCCTCTTGGCATAAGTGATGACATAATCGTACCTTTATTCCCCTATAATCTGCATCTTCTTTCTCACCTAATATTCCTCGCTTTCGAACTTATCTAAATTTAGTTTTTAACATAACATTAAGCTCCACAGCTATCACTTTTAGCATGGCAGAGCCAGTCACTCAAAACCTAAATAAGAGTGAACTCGGCTTCTAAGAGATCTTAATGTACATCGGGCATCATGGTGCACACGTCTGTCATCCCAGCGGCTCAGGAGGCTGAGGCAGGAGGATCACAAGTTGGAGGCCCATCTCAGTCACTTAGTGAGGCCCTAAGCAATTATAGAAAAAAAACATTAACCATTATTATCCCCAGGAGATGAAGACCTTATATTAGATTTAAGCGTCTTTTTCCTCCATCACAATAAATTTAGGGGAACAATTACCATTAACATAAAATTTCAGAATGAGAATGGAGATGGGAAGTAACATCCTCCACTCGAAAAGATAAAAAATAAAATCACATCACTGTGGATGATTTTTTTTTCTCTCTAAGATCTATGACAAAATTTAAAAATATCTAAAAATCCACAGGGGAAAGTCTAAATGTCATGATTTTATCTGAGTGCGTGTGCTTTTCAGAAAGCCTGACGTCTGTAACATCTGATAATGGAGGCTGAGGAAGAATCATACATCATCCTTTTGCGTTGGAGAAATCCACTTGCAAGTGAACTCTCTTCTTGGCTGTGTGGATGCAGCGTGGAAAACATACACTGAGATGCTGGGTCATCCCAGAGGCTCGGGAGGCTGAGGCAGGAGGATCCCCAGTTGGAGGTCAGCCTCAGCAACTTAGCAAGGCCCTGAGCAACTCAGCAAGATCCTGTCTCTAAACTAAATAAATAAATAAAAAGGGCTGAGGATGGGGCTCAGTGGTAGAGCACTCCTGGGTTCAATCCCAAGTAGAAAAATAAAGGGACAGTAAGATGGCTCACCCTCAAGCCTCCAAAATCTGCCAATCACAGACGGCTTTGAAAATCGCACCTGGTTTTGCAAACTTGAGGGCAGTACTAATGACTTTCGCAGGAAATTGCAAACTTGAGGGTCGTTTAATGAATCCTAAGCCTTTTTGGATGAGATAAGGGAAGCCTGTCTCACAGTGAAAACCATCAGTCCCCCGGCCTGGCAGGAGGTCCTGACAGACGTGCGTCTCCTTGTTTGATTGACGTCTCTTTCAACCCTTCTGCAAATACACGTGAATGACGCTGAGCCTGCACTTCCCCGCCAGGCCACAGGGGGCGCACTGTTGTCATCCTGCTGAGGCTGTGGCTGCCTCTCTGGCCCCC
Organism: Ictidomys tridecemlineatus; assembly: GCF_052094955.1. Lineage (NCBI taxonomy): Eukaryota > Metazoa > Chordata > Mammalia > Rodentia > Sciuridae > Ictidomys > Ictidomys tridecemlineatus. The sequence goes on along the minus strand of NC_135494.1, from coordinate 3,321,459 downwards.
CAAATGGGCTCCATGCTTGCTATAGAGATGGATCCATGATCCAAGGTAGAAAAACTGAAACCCTCATGGATCATTTTTCACCCCAGAGTTCTTCCTGATGAATTTTCAGAATTTTGCGCGGTTGAGGTTAAGAGAGAAACACTACCCCCAGGGTGATTCTTGAAGAAATTTATGAAAATCTGGCCAACAGAGTTCCCTCATGCTACTTCAGAGAGAAAGCCCATTGAGATTCTAGAAAAGACTGGAAAGATTTGAGGAATTGTTGTTGCTGTTCATGCTAAATTAAGTCACAGATTTAGCTCTGTGTTCCCCGAGTTTCATGCGTCCCATATTTTGTCCCCAGATTCACCATATTAATGATATTTGAATTGAGAGATGGGGGTGGATATTATGTCGTCAGGACTCTACCCTCCTGGATTCATGGATTCCTGGCTCATTTCTGTACCATATTCATGATAAAATCCAGTCAGACCCAGTCTCTTGGATACACCCTTCTCCCCCTGCACAGAGCCCCATTATTTGGATCCACACTGTTCTCCCAGAAACTCAAGTGATGAAAGTTTGGTTTCCAAGGTGGGATTTTTAGGCAATGATTGGATCATGAGGGGCTCTGACCTCATTTGTGGATTGATCCACTTGGTGGATTAATCCATTGGTAGCTGAATGGACTACTTGGATATTGGACCAAGTTGGAGCAAGTAGGACATCATATGGAAGGATTTATCTTCTTCCCAGATCCTTTTCCTCTTTGTTTTTTCTAGTTCTAGCATCCTCCTTCCACCATTCCCTTCCGCCATGATGCTTTTCCCTTGAATCCAGCCAACCATCGACTGAATCCTCTGAGACTATGAACCAGAGTAAACCTTTCTCCCTCTAAGTGGTTTTTGTCAGGTAATTGGTCACAGCGATGAAAATCTGATTCATATCTATTAATATCTATTAATATCAGTCCCCATCTATTGGAAATACCCTGACTTGGTATTTCCAAGCTTCCAGAACCATGGTCTTCAGTTATAACAACAACAAAAAAAATTGACGATGAGAAGCTTATACCAACAGGAAATTAGCCACAGAAAATCATCCTGTATTTATAACAGAAGCAATTATTCTACTTAACCTTAGAACTTGAACTTCTCACTTCAAAGTGCATTGGGAGATTAACCAATTAGGGATTCTTGTTGAATCACGTTGAGAAACATTTTGTGAGCCCTTATCCTCCATTGACTCCTCCAAACCCTTGAGACATGGCCCCGAACAAAGCAGAGAAAGCTCATCTTTCATGACTTCACTTTAGAGTTGGGGGGAGAAATAATATGAGTGAACGCAGATAACTGCTTGGTGATAACTTGATCAGAAACCCCAGTTTGGGGAGCAGAGAAGGATAGAGGGAGATTGCTGGTTCGTGGTGATTCAGGAAGGTCCTTCCAAAAATGTCACATTTTTAAAAATTTTTTAAAATTATACAGTTATATATGACAGTAGATATATTTAGCATTTTCTACATATATGGAGTCTAACTTCCCATTCTTGTGGTTGTACAGGATGTGGAGTTTCACTGGTTGAGTGTTCATATATGAACACAGGAATGTGATGCCTGATTCATCACACTGTCATTCCCATTCCTGTCCCTCCTTCATTCCCCCCACTCCCTCCTGTATAATGAGTAACCCCCCCCCATTGTGAGTCAGCATCCACATATCACAGAAAACATCTGACCTTTGGATTTTTTGGCTTATTTCACTTAGCATGAAATTCTCCAGCTCCATCTATCCACTGGCAAATACCATCATTTTATTCTTCTTTAAGGCTGAGTAATATTCCATTGTGTATCTGTACCACATTTTCTTGATCCACTCATCTGTTGAAGGGCACCTAGGTTGGTTCCATAGTTTAGCTATTGTGAATTGAGCTGCTATAAACATGGATGTGGCTTGTCCCTGTAGTGGGCTGATTTTAAGTCCTTTGGGTATAGACTGAGGAGAGGAATAGCTGGGTCAGACAGTGGTTCCCTTCCAAGTTTTCTGAGGAATCTCCATCCTGCTCTCCAGAGTGGTTGCTCCAATTTGCAGTCCCACCAGCAACGTAGGAGTGACCCTTGTCCCCACGTCCTCACCAACATTTATCGTTGCTTCTATTCCTGTTGATTGCCACCTGACTGCAGTGAGATGAAATCTCAGTGAGGTTTTAATTGGCTTTTCTCTCATTCCTAGTGACGGTGAACCTTTTGAAAACACTGCATCTTGAGTGAAGCAAGAAACCAAACCATGCAGATAGCTGAGGGTCGAAGGGTCAAGAGGAACCAAAAAGGAAAACACCAATATCCCAACTTCACAGACACGGGGAAAATGGCGGAACCCATGGGTGACTAGATAGGGCTGTATTGATGCCCTCGATTGCCCCGTGAGGCGGACTGATTGACAGCTGTACAGATACAGATGGGATGGGTCGGTCGATACCTATGGATGGAGAGATGAGGTCGATGGATTCATTAGATCCATCGATAGACACCCAGATGGAACTGGTAGATAAATATGGCGGGATTCATGAGACCAACGGAGTCCCGAGGTAGATGATGGATAGACGTATCGATGGAGGTCAGGAGGTCTACGAGAGGAGGTTTATGGGCTCAATGGTGGAGGCTGAGAAGATCTCAGAACTGGGAAAGACAATGCCGCGACTCTCAGTCCCAGTCCAAGCCCTGAGAACCCAGAAGATGGCCAAGACCAGTCTTGGATTCTGAAGGCCAGGGAATCCAGTGCCCCAGTGTTCAAGGACAAAAGAACACAACTATCCCATCCAAGGACAAGAGAACCCAAGTATGGGATCCTCTGATAGGACGTTCCCACTCACACGGATGACGGATGGTCTTCCTTCCTCAGCAATGGACTCAGATGATGCGGTCTCCCATGCACACCCCAAAATCACTTGACCAACTATGTGGGTGTCCCTCAGCTGAACTCGGGTTCTCCAACCAGGTCCCATCTCCCAGTCATTCATTCAACTGTGAGTGGATTAATCCACTTGCTGGATTAATCCATTTGTTGGATTAATCCACTTGCTGGATTAATCCATTTGTTGGATTAATCCACTTGCTGGATTAATCCATTTTTTGGATTAATCTCTGCCTAAAAGCCCCTCCTCTCAATCTTCCTGCCTTGGGGACCACGTCTCCAACACATGAGCTTGGGAATCTTCCAGATTTGAGCCATAACAGCACAGAATTTTTCTAATTATTATTATTATGGAGAAAACTGGGTAAGAACTTGGTAAAAACCCACTTTTAAGACACGGATACAGGTGCCTCCCGGTTTCCCAGTTAGAAAATGTCACCCTTCTTCTCCACACATCTCCCTCTCCCACTATTTCCAAGTGCTTCTTGAGATTTAAGTTTTTAGGAATTGAGAGCTCGTGTTTAAAAATCTGCATTTGCATTTTGAAACCATTTCCCGGGACCAGACTGGAAGGAAGGGGATTTCATTCACTGTTCGTGATCTATTCGGTGCAAGCCGTGACGTTTTAACTGAGATATTATGATTTCCCTAGGACTGGGGGACTGAGGAAAGAGAATTCTGGTTGTCTACATAAAAAAAAATAATAATAATAATCTTTTCACTGTTTTATTCAAGATCTATGTACTAAAGCTGTTCTAATATTTCCTGGATGAAGGTCTTAACTCAGTAATCCATGTTTATTATTATATTTCTTTAGTCTGATTGGCAGGAGGCAAAATTCATTGCAGCAGTCTTGGTTTAACGCTATGTGGCATGCTGAGCTACGCAAGTCACCCGCGGGGACTGGCGTTGAAGATTGCATGGTCCGCCATGTTGCTTCTCCAAGGTCATTGGACCCAGCCAATAGCTTGGTTCACTTTGGGTGTCAGCAAGACACCATGGACACATGGGCCAAGTCAGGGTGATCCATCTTGATTGGAGGAGCACACAGGGTGGTTTGAGTGACAAGTGTCAAGTCTCCATATTCCAGTAGCTGGTCAATAAAACGGGCTCCATGATGTGCCATCAAAACTACGATTCTTCTTCTCAACCCCTGCAAGCATAAGGGGATTCCATGCTTTGGACTTTCCTTATTGGTGGGATCCTATCTCTCTTTCTCAATAATTAAGCGTAAGCAGCCCAGTAAATGCAGAATTATCCACCTGGGTGCCCTAAGAACATGGGTGATGATTCTTCTTCTTCTCTAGTGGGCATTTGTCTTACAGTGTTGTATAATGCATTTGTCTTTCAGTGTTGTATAATATTCCACTGGTCTTCTTGCCGGCTTCTGGTGCCAATGCCATGCTGTTTTATTACTGTAGCTCCATCATATAGTTTAACATCTAGAATCACAATCCCTCCCACTTTCCTTCTCTTGCTAAGGATTGCTTTGGCTCTTCTGGGTGTCTTATTTTTCCAAATGAAATTCACGACTGCTTTTTCTATTTCTATGAAGAACATCACTCTCATTTTCACTTTAATCGAGTTATATCTGTATCATGCTTTTTGGTTAGATCAGTTCCCAGATATTTTATTTTCTGGAGGCTATGGTGAACGGGGTTGTTTTCCTGGTTTCTCGCTCAGAGGATTCATGATGGGTGCCTCAGAATGGAATCGATTTCTAGACTCCAGATTCCAATGGTATTTACGGCTTTTTAACAGGTGCAGAATTTCCAATGCAAACCTCAAGAAGGAGACTCACCTTCCATAGATATTTATATTTTTTCTTTTTTCCTTTCAACATCTGCTAATGTTTAACCTCAACTGTTCTGGAAAACACCAAACCACTTAGAAGCATTATGGGGTACAAAAGGATAAAAAAAAATAGAGATTTTTTTTTTAACTGACTTCACCAGAAAACAGCTTAATGTTTCCTGTAACACGAACGGTTTTCACTTTTGTCCACACAGTAGTTTCTTCTATGATCCATAAGGACACTCACCAGGGCTGGTGTTTGGTGTTGATTATCTATTTTACTATTTATCGGAAGAGACTGCGGCAGCTTTTCCTGCACAAAGAAACCTACCTCCTTCAAACGGAAGCAGCGCATCTCATCTGGCCCAGAGCATGATTTTCCTTTTTTTTTTTTTCCTCATTCTTTGGATAATAAACGGAGGACAACAAGACCCTAGATATTAGAAATCAATATTTTGGTACTATTGACATGAACTGACGTGTATATTTAAATCCTGGATGTCAGAGTCAGTGTTTGAATCATCGGTGGGGGCCAGCAAGAAAAATGTCCCCACCGTTTGCAAAAGGTGAGTCTTTCTCTCCATGATGCACGGCGTCCAGGTGTCGATTTTCTTGGAACACAAACCTTTTATGTATTTTTTTTTGCAATGGTAGGAATCGAACCTGTGGCTTTGTGCACACGAGGGGAGTGTCCCACCCCGAGATCTGCCCCCTTGATACATCTCAATTTTCTCAATTTCTAACAAATGCAATCAAAGTTTAAAAGCAACAGCTCAATGAAGACCCAGCTCCAGGAATTTCCCAGGCACCATCTAAAAGGAAAGAGGAGGAACAACCAAGAGTTTGATGCAAAAGCACAATCTCAGACTCTGCTCCAAAGACACAGGGTCAGAATGTGCATGGGGCTGACCGTGTCACCCACTGGGACACAAATAACTCAGTTCTGCCAGCTCAGATGTCAAAATCTACCCTGGTGGAGCCAGACATTCCTCATTCCCATCTATTCCGTTTCTCATCAAGGGATGGTTACGATCGACACTAATTGAAGCCCCACATCAAACAGGGCTGAGTAATATTCCACTGTGTGATCTCCGCACAGTCACTCTGACGCTCCGACTGCTTTCTGCTCCCGGCGAGTCTGTGGGAGGTCCCTCAAGTTCATCAGGGAGCTTGTTAGAAATGCAGAATCAAAGGCCCCATCCTGAGGATGGAGAGGTACAATCTGCCCTGAGCAGCATCCAGGGAGATGGGGACACGCAGGCCACATCAAGGAGTTCCCTGCTGTACCCACGGAATCCAGCTTCTACGGAATAGTCTCCGAGGACAGAAGAACCAATTAATTAAGCCGCCGCTGCACTGGGATTTTTATCTTTAGAGAAAAGGATGTCTCTCCCTTAGTTCTTTTTTGACTTGTTCTAATTAGTGACACAGGACAGTAGACTGCACTTGGACACGTCCTACATAGATGAAGTGTCACTTCTCCTCCTTCTGGTTGCAAAATGATGTAGAGTCACCCTGGTCCTGTGGTCCTATGTGCACCCAGGGTGCTAATGTCTCCATTCATTCTACTGTCCTTCCTGTCCCATACCCCTCCCTCCCCTCAGTCCCCTCTGCCTAATCCAAAGCACCTCGATTCTTCTCTAGGTGCCTCCCCCATATGTGAATTAGCATCTGCCTATCAGAGAGAACATTCAGCCTTTGGTTTTTCAGGATCAGCTTATTTCATTTAGTATGATAGTCCCCAGATCCATCCATTTACCTGCAAATGCCATCATTTCATTCTTCTTTATGACTGAGTAATATTCCATTGTGTATATATACCACGGTTTCTTTATCCATTCACCTGTTCAAGGACACCTAAGTTGGTTCCATAATTTAGCTATTGTGAGTTGAGCTGCTATAAACATTGATGTGTGTGTTGGGGTGTCTTCTCCCCTTACCAAGATATTTGACTTGGAACTGTTTAGGTCACTCACAAGCTGAGGGCAGAACGAATGATAGATTTTTCATAATTTTTTCCATAATTGGTGATGAAATCATCATCATTATCATCAGCCTCATCACCGTCATCACTATATTAATCACCATCATCTCCTTCATGCACAGTCACCATCAGCTTCAACACCATCATCACCAGCATCACCATCACCACCACCATCTCCATCATCATCACCATCATCATCATCACCTCCACCATCACCATCACCATCATTACCATCAACACCTCCATCATCACCATCTCCATCACCACCATCACCATCACCAACATCGCCATCACCATCACCATCAACATCAACATCATCACTATCATCACCTCCATCATCCCCATCCCCATCACCACCATCACCATTACCATCACCATCACTATCACCTCCATCACTATCAGCATCACCATCATCACCATCAACACCTTCATCATAACCATCTCCATCAACACCATCACCATTACCATCACCATCACTATCACCTCCATCTCTATCATCATCACCATCACCATCGTCACCATCTCTATCACTATCACCACCATCACCATCATCACCATCACTATCAGCATCACCATCATCACCATCACCATCACCATCATCACCATCATCACCACCATCATCACCACCATCACCATCACCATCACCATCACCATCACCATCACCATCACCATCACCACCATCACCATCATCACCATCACCACCATCACCATCACCACCATCATTATCACCTCCATCACTATCATCATCGCCATCATCACCATCACCATCACCATCATCACCATCACCATCATCATCATCATCACCATCACCATCATCACCATCACCATCACCATCATCATCATCATCATCACCACCATCACCATCACCATCATCACCATCACCATCATCATCATCATCACCATCACCAACATCACCATTACCATTACCATCATCATCATCACCATCACCATCATCACTATCACCATTAACATCACCACCAACATCTTCATCACCATCACCATTACACCATGTCCATCACCATCATCATCACCACCACCACCATCACCATCATCACCATCTCTATCATCATCACCATCACCATCATCATCATCACCTGCACCATCACCATCACCACCACCATCATCGCCACCACAATTCTCACCATCACCACCATCACCATCACCTCCATCACCATCACCATCACCACTAACATCTTCATCACCATCACCATCCTCACCATCACCACCATCACCATCACCTCCATCACCATCACCTCCACCACAGGTGAGGGTCATGTGTATGCACAAAGGACATGAGAACATGGAGGTAAGCAGGGTGATGTGACTCAGTACCTAGGAGAACAGGAGTCCCTGGCTGAAGCTGAAGGTCCTATATTTTAGCTTTCCTTCCTCAATAAACATTTATCAAATTCATCCCACGTTCAGAGCCTAGGGGACAGCGGCGGGTCCAGCCATGTGACCCCATAGCCCCTTGTCCTAAAGCATCTACAAACCCATTTCCCATTTTCTATGCCTTGTTCTCTGAGCCAAGAACACTTGACTTTCTCGGTCGCTCCCAAACTTGCACAAGTAGATTGT